>NC_135434.1:4297500-4480000 GCF_051991255.1 Vanacampus margaritifer
TTTCTATAAGTAAAAAAAAAAATAAAGCAGAATATTTTTTGACTGATGTGATCCACCTGCAATCTGCTCACAACATGACTTTATGCAAGGTTGACCATCTAGTCTTAGTCATATTTATTTGTAAATGTCTGCCATTACATTGCCCCCTCAACTTCATTAAATGGTAGAAAAATGAGTCAGTGTGACCCAAAACCTACCGGGAAGTCACGTGACTATTACTTTTGTCTATGTGATCAATTCATTTTTTTTTTTTCTGGAGAGCTCAGTATTGTTCATTCGGTAATTTTACCGATTTGACATGTCATCATCATTGCTCTCTTTCTTTTTTCTTTTTTTTTTGTATGTGGGTGATCAATTCAAATAGGCCTTTAGTAGTGATTATTTTGTTTTCTTCAGTGGTTTTAAATGTAATAATAGTTTTTTTTGTTAGAATGAATATATATTCACTGGGATTCTGATTCAATATGTTGTAGCTCAGTTCGATAAGGCATGACACAAAGAGTTTCTTGTTGTCAATTTGTATACATCAATAAAATTGTCAGTGCTGTAAATCCGGCATTTACTTCAAAAAGGTATTATCTCTCCGGAAAAAGACGATTCCATACGTATTTTGATATATTTGAAAGTGAAATGATTTGGTTCTGTTCGATTTGATGCACTCACATCTTTAAAATCAAAACACCCCTAATATAGACATATGTACACACTCACGGCTTTGGGGAGACTCGAGACAACATTAAACATGGCTGAGTTAAATACAACCGCTGATGTATGCTCAACAAGTTACTCGCATCACAGGTCAATTGGTTTGTGTAAAAAATGTTAATCAGTTTCAAGAACTGCACCTAAGCCACGTTGTGTAGGTGTACTTTTACTGCCAAAATATGAGAGAAAATATTTGTCTAGAAGTGCTTGTTAAAGGAAATAAAGTATGTTGCAGTGCCTAAAGCAAATAGTTGTGCAGTAATAGCGGGATGCACGCTGCATGGTGGCCTCTATGAAGTGAATTACATCTGTTTTTTTGTCGGTCTGAGACATTAATCATAACCTGCTGCAATGGTCTTTACAGTGCAAGACAAAATACCCACATTGTACTGAACTTTTTTTTTTTTTTTACCCACACCTGTTATATATGTAGGTGACATTTTTGTCTGCAATTATCTCAAAAAAAACAAAAACATCATAAACTCCTGTTTTATTGTCATATCGTGGTGCATAGAAAACAAACTGGCTCAAAATGACAAAAAAAACTTATGGCATGTGCAGATGTACCCCATTAAACTTAAAAAGTGTGAGGGAAAAAAAAAAAAAAAAAAAAAAAAAAAAAAGTCAAGACCCTGATTTTATTAAGTTTTGAATTTTGGCGTAATAAAAACTTATATTTTACTTATGGTGATAATTAGCATAAAATTCACTACTCCTTCCCTCAAAATACATACCTAATGAAAGCACTACAAGCATCCTGAATACATTTGACCTCTCGCTGCAATCATGACTTCACAAAAACACTTTTTTTCCCCTCCACTCGAGTTACTCAAGCGGGAGAGCGCCCTAATTGTTTGCTTTGCTTCCTGCTAGCGGCACACGTCTGCTACCGCGCATGACACTGGCAGCAGCAGATGTGTGCCGGGTTGCAGAATAAATAAACTGGGCCAAGATGATGCTGTCCGCAGAAGCTAAATATTGACTTAACGACCTGTAATCAGATTCACTCACATGACAGAATGGAAATAAACAGCAACACGGGCCCAAGTCGACCCTCCCACCACAACACAGGAACACTTGCCGGGAGCTGGCGAGAAAGAAAAAAAAAAAAAAAAAACGCCACTTGGGAATCTCAACTCAAGCCGGTCGGTCGCGCAGTGGGAACTTGCCTGTGACACAAAAGGCTGTGCTTAGCCTATGGCAGATGTAGTTTCATGTGTGGCAGTCCTGCGCATTGCATCTTTGGCTCTTAATATAAACCTGTGGAAGTTTAGTTTAGAGGTTTCTTTTTAACTAAGACCAATTCTCTTCATCTGGTTCCACGATAAACACAACGTGCATTCTTTGGGGGTTCTATAAATTAGCGCTCTAAAATAAAGAGGGGGAAAAAAAAAAACTTCATGTGGCTCGAATTTGGAGATTAAACAATTGTTGTAAATCAGGAGCATCGAGGGGGCAATAAATCTGTCGTTCCATCTCTCTTGAGGTCCATGTTAGCCGAATGTGATGTACAATGCTTCACTCTGGGAATCACTCCTGGAGATCCCGATGGGCCAGTAACCGGCCGGTATGAATTTCATAAATGAATATGAAAAAAAAATCAACACTTGCATTTTCACCCAAATATTTTGACTTGTAAATCGATCAAGCTATTTTCCCAAAACTACACATTTTTTGTGCATGTCAAATGCTCGTTAATTAGCCAAAATAGGGATAAACAGTAAACAGCAATATTTTTTTAAGCAAATGGATTTCGCTGTCAAGGCCGCTGCAGCAACTCGCTCAGAGTAAAACTATTCAGGCTAAATCTATGCAAAAAACATTATAATTTCACTGGAGACTCATGTTTTCAATGCAGAGCAAATTTACTGAACTTCTTTAATTTGCCCAATTTCTTGTAATGTATAAATTCTGTAAACAAAATTGTCACATTTATTATTTATTTAGAATAGTGACATAGGGTCAAGACATCATTTTGAATATATTCAACATCAAAACTCAAATTAAGAATTTTTTTTTTTTTAAATTAAAATAGTTTGTCACTCAAAATTTCAAGTACGTTTTTTTTTGTTGAAAAGTTAATTTGTGTGAGTTATAAATTTACACATGTTATCATTTTACATGTGTATTATCACGGCTTTACGGGGCCAGTTCCGGTTCTAACGGGTCCATCACCTGGCCGCCACTCAAAAAGGCTTTATGCCGGACCCAGGTTTAACTGACAAATATATCAAATGTGTCATAAATCATATTAAAAAGTGTATTTTTCTAACTGATGCATGCATGCAGGGAAGCGTTACATTATGTGAATCACATGAATACAAATTGTTTCTATGACCTAATCCGTTTTGCAAGCAATGTTAAAGTCTGCCGTCTCTATTGTTCAGACGGAAACAGCCTCCATATGTTTGCTTTTGTAGAAGCGAGAGACTGTAATCGTCGGATGTTCTCACTTGAAAACGATTTTTTTTTTTTCACAGCCATCTGGACCATTAGTCGTCTTCCATCTGTGAACATTTTTGGCCTCACTACACAGAAGACCAGATAGCGCTTGAAAGGTAATCACGCAAACTTGAATAATGTATTTGCCTTTGGCGCAAAAGACCAAACTGATAGGTCAAATGATATGCACAATCAAAGCCAGGGTGAAGATTTGAATCAGCGCCTGCAGACTGCTTCGGGCTGGTTGAGTGTCAACACAAATGAACAAATTCCTGATATAATGAAAAAAATAAAGTTTTAAAAAATGTCAAAACACCTTAAACTGCCCTGTACCATTGCTATTCATTTATTATTACCTTTCTTCATGGTAAAACTGTTCACATTAAAACTTTAACATGAATGCATAGCGTCAAACCTGCTAGCGTCAACATTTTAGCATGAAGTTGGTTAGCTTCAAAAATTGTTAGCATGGAGGTTGTTATCATACCATCAAAATATTTACGTGACATAATCAAAACTTTACCATTTAAAATTCTGCAAGGATCAAAAGGCTCCAACTGTTAGCTTGCTAGCATCATCAAAACGTAAAAACAAACAAACTCAGTAACCAAACTTTAGCATGAAAACTGTTAGCATTAAAATTTTAGCAGATCGACTGTTAGCATCAGAATTTTAGCATGCAGGTGGTAGCATCAAAACTTTAGCATGGAGGTTGCTATCATCGTAATTGTTAACAGCAAAAATTTAACATGTGCTATGTTGTAATCAAAACCGGAAGCAAATAAATTGACCTTTACCATTCAAAATGTAGCAAGGATGGTTGTTAGCATCAACAAAACGTAAAAACAAACAAAACTCAGCAACCAAACTTTAGCATGAAAACTGTTAGCATCAAAACTTTAGCATGGAGGTTGCCATCATCGAAATTGTTAACATCAAAAATGTTTTCATTGCCTCGGAAATTTACTGAACTTCCTTAATTTGCCCAATTTCTTGTAATGTATCATTCTGTGAACAAAATTGTCACATTTATTATTTAAAAATGTGCTATGTTGTAATCAAAACTGGAAGCTGAGAAATTGACCTTTACCTTTCAAAATGCAGCAAGGATTGTTAGGATCATCCAACTGTTTATTTGCTAGCATCAACAAAACTTGTCAAATTAAACTTAACCATTCAACATTTAGTATGAAAACGGTTAGTATTAAAACTTTAACAAACTGCTGGCATCAAAAGTAGAGTATAAAGTTTAAAAACAATAAAAACAGCAATTATTAGTGTCAAAACTATTGGCATTGAAATCTTACCATACAAAAGCTGACAAGGTGGGACATTCAGGGTAGAATAAAATGTCAAAAAATTTATAAATATCTATTTTCATGCATCACAGCAGGCACCACAACAATCTGCAATCTGATTAGAAAAAAAATGAATAATGTTGATTTTGTGTATTAATTCAGAGGAGTGCAACAATCACTCTAATAATGCGCTGTGAAAGAAAACACTGCGACGTGACCTTGCTGCTACCTAATGAATCAAACGTTTATTGTTATTTCGCGAGCCTTGATGTCATTAGCTCATTTATCACTCGCAGCTGCTAAAAGACTGATTAACACCAAAGTGTCACCTCATCTGCAGAGGTGGCAGCAAGAGGTCGGAAATCCTCTGCGGCTCAACACTGTTGTTTCCTGGGTGACACTTCTTTTTTTTTTTTTTTTTAAAGACGACCCTCTGACTTCAAATCCGCCTGTTGTCTTCACAGACACTTCTTTGGCTTATACAGCTGGCACAAGGATGTGTGTGTGTGTGTGTGTGTGTGTGTGTGTGTGTGTGCCTTCTCTTTTCAAATGTTCAAGTGCTGATAAATGAAATGGTGAAACAAATATAAATTCTTCTAATCGTAATGTAAAAAGAGGCAACCTTGGAATCAGATTAACTCATTCACTGCCATTGACGGCTATATACGTAAAAAATTCATTTGAACTATTTTTATTAGTTTTACACTTTTTCCACGAGTATGAAAACCTAAAAAAAACGTTTTTATTGTACATTTAGAACAGATATAAAATTTGTGATTAACCGTGAGTTAATTATTGAAGTCATGTGATTAAAAACTATTTTAAAAAATTAATCGTGACGCGTCAGGCGATTAACATTTGTAATTGTAATTAATCGCATGACCTCACTAGTTAACTCACAATTAATCACAAATTTTATATCTGTTCTAAATGTACAATTTAAAAAAATCTAGGTTTTCACAGTGCAGTCGATGGCAGTGAATGAGTTAAAAGGAAAAGTTGCCAACACATACTGTATACTAGGGGTGGGAATCTTCGACTGTCTCACGATTCGATTCCGATTTTTTGATCAGTTTTCGATTCAAAATGATTTAATTGACAATGATTTCTCTTTCAATTTATAGATGTGCAGTCTGACTCGCTAATGCTAATTAGCGCAACTACTCGCTGCACTTTTATCACTCAAAAAAACAACTATTCATACAAAAAAATTCAGGAACGTATACAGAGGCGCATCTTAACATTACTCATCGGCATATGCTCTTCCTACGCTGCAAAAAAACTTTCATTGGCTGTAACTTGATTATGACTTTCCTTCTACTCTCTAATGTGGCTGCAAATTAACTGTATATCAGAACGCCACACTGCCCCTAAGTGGCCAAATCGTGTACAACATGAATAGCGCTCCCAATAAAGGCACACACACAACATAAAATAATTTAATAAAATCGATTTTGGGACATTTAAAATGTATTCTAAATTGTACTGAATGAGAATCGCGATTCTTATTAGAATAATTTTTTGGGCACACCCCTACCGTATACGCTTTTACTTTTAGTCAAGGCACTAAAGAAAAGGTCAAAAGGTCACTGTAAAAAAAAAAAAACAGACATCCTTTGTCTGCTCTATCATTGCATTCTGTGCCCACATCCTTGTGCTCTCCCCACCCTCTAAATCATAGAATATTCCGGAATCACAATGACAAGTGCAGGATAGGGTTTCCCCTCTCAGACCTTTCTGTCAGAGAGTCTTAAAAAATGTGGTCTCGGCCCATCCCCACTCCCTTTAACATGAGGCCCAGCACTGACTGATGAGTCCTTTGGTGATTTAATGGGGTAGTGAAAATCCATAAAATGTTTAAGTTTGATGATACTGGCGTTTGTAGAGTTTTTTTCCCCGTCATAATTTGAGGGTTTTACATTTACTCATGAATGCACTAAAAATGAATCCACAGGCCAAATTATTCTCATAAATTTTTCCGTATTTGAGAAATTCATTTTGAACAAGCCTGGCCCGCAAAGTCTGTGAACTCCTCGCCATTTCCTGTCTCCTACTCTCGGCCTTCCTCCGCGCACCTCCCTTCTTACCCTCCCCGCGCTGGCCCTTTATTGGCTGCCAGCGGCACGTCATGTGGTTCTGCGGGATCCTCCCATGTAAACAGGCATGTTTTACCACCGGCCGACTGCCAAAACCCCTCAATTTGTCACATCCGAGTCACTTAGTGTTTTGCGGCTTGCAAGGTGCAAAGCAAAAGGTAATGAGGAGGAAACCTCAGGCAAACTTATAAACCGCCAAAACGCCTCCGAGAAGAACTGAAGCAACCTTCGTCTGCTCTCACTTCAAATGAGAGTTGGACAGATGCTACACGTTTTAGCATGTTAGCTCGACGTCGTCGTGTGACTCTCGGTGCACTCCGATTGTCGCCAGCAGGCTGCGTGTGCTTGGCAGAACCTGGCATGCGTCTGCAGTGAGCCACAAAGCCAGCATTCATTAAAAGCACACGGCCCAGGAAGGTTGCCGTGCATGGAGAAGTAATATGGTGCGACGGATAAGTCAGCTCACAAGTCAAGGAGATGTCAAGACTATGATCACAACATTTTAAGATGGTGATGTGCCGTCTCTCAGGGTACTTCGTTAACGACGATGGTACCGACATTCATTTCCAGGTTAGGTTGCGCAGCGGCAAAGGACAGGTAGGGAGTTGTATGATCTTTGTTGGTCACTGAATTGTTTTCAGCACAACAGGCCAGGCGGCGCCGTGAGCTAATTGGTTAGCGGAGTTTGGGGGGGTTCCAAAAGGGCCATCACTATTGAATATATATGGAATTGATTATTCTATCAATTAAAGTGTATTATAAAACTTTTTTTTTGTTTAAAAATCGATTCAGCAGCATATCGAATCGATTCGAGAATTGCACTCAGTAATATCGCGATATATTGCCGAAGCAGAAAATTGCGTGGCAAAATATGAGCGATGTACTTCCTGTTTTTCATTTAATGTTTTATGGACAGACTAATGTTTTTTTGTTTTTTTTTTAGGGCCGATAGGTAGTCAAGGTCGCTGATAACCGGTGTTTGGAGCCGATATCCCCTTTCACTAAATAGGAAAATATTGGAGTAAATTATTATATATTTTTTTTTACTTTGTGCAAAAAAAAAAAAATATATATATATATTATATATATATATATATATATATATTTATTTATTTATTTATTTATTTAACACAAGCACAAAGTAAAAAAAATATATATATATTTTTTTTTGGCCAGGCCCTAGTATATAATAATGTTCCCAACCATCTATCAAATACAATTCTATCCTAATTCTTATGTCAGAGTTATTGGTACGTTATGACACATTTCAGGAGCCTTTTTCAGACGGCTTGGAGACGCTTGTGGCTTTTGTGGGTGAGAAGCAAAAGTTCATATGAAAATCCGTTCAGATGGGATTTAGCTGACGAAGACATCCAGCTGCCTTTGTCGTCTGCGCACGTGCACATTCATGTGCACGACCCCCACACGCCTACACACTTCTCCCATTACTTGTCTGTTGTCTTTGCACGCCTCATGTAGGCCAGATGTACACACACACACACTTATGAGACATCCTGATTTCAAACTACGAGGAGACAACTGGAAAAGAAATGGAGACGGGGGGGTGGGGGGGGGATGTGGATAGAGATATGCGGGTGTCTGACGGTTCACGGCTACAAGGTGAGGGAGCGCAGGGGTCGAGGGGGCAGAGGCAAAAGAAGACGATGGCAAGGGAGGCGGGGGCTGCAAAATGGCGGCTTCCTGAGGGTGTCCGCCGTGGGATCGGCCTAAGCACGTCACTTGGCTTTCTCCTCACTTCCTATTTTCACACACGCTTTTCGCACGCCACTTGCTCGATCATCATGCACTTGACCCCCTCGCTGGTTACGACATGGCGACTTGATGCTAGTTTCATTTGTTTGTTAGCATTAAACTTAACTGACTTTTTGCCACTGTACAACGCTCGCATGTCAAATTTCTTGCTCCCAAGTCAAGGCAAAAAATAATTATTCTTAACTAATTAATAATAATCATAATCAACCGGACAACAACTTGTATGAAACAAAAATGGGAGTGACTGCATTGGTGCTTTGCTAGCTAGCACTATTAGCCTTTGATAAGCAGAGGCGGCAAATCCAGGTCCAGAAAGTAAAAACCCTGCCACAGTTTGGCTTTAGCCCCTTGTGCTAGCTAGCTAGCTCACTAGCAAGTAACTGAGCACCCGGGCAGCGCGCTAGGGATCTCGCGAGCTAGCACCTGGGGCTAAAGCAAAACTGTGGCAGGGTGTTTACTTTCTGGACCTGGATTTGCCACCTCTGTTGAGAAGTACCACATACAAACGCTTCATTTGTTCATCATCTCCACAGACAATTTGAATAAAAATATTTAATGCTGTCTATAGCCGTCATCACATTTTTTTCCCCGTTTAAACAGTCGAGTGCAGTGACTCTGAAACTGCTGTAGCACCAATACTGGAACATGGGCTCCCTCTAGTGGTATGCCAAAGAATCACTGAGTACATTTAAGTCGTAATGGTATGATACAGTCGCCCAAATAATAAATGTTGTTTTCAGGAACATTTGTGTTGTCTGAGATTTATTTTAACATTGTTGGAAAAGAAATTTGTATTTATAAAAGCACATCTCTCCCTCGCTCTCTCTCTCCCTTCACCCTCACTCCCCCCCTTCTCTCTCTCTCTCCCCTCTGTCTCTCCCCCTCCCCACCTCAAGAATGTGAAGTTAAGAGGCTGCTTTCTCGCGCACACGACTCTGTTTGCTTAGTCTGTGACACGGAAAGACAACTGAATAAAAGATGGAGAGGGAAGAAAGTGGCGCGGCGAAGCAGACTCAGTCTGGTTATTGAATTGGATCGGGGTTCCATGAATTGGAAATAAGGTTCATGTAGACTACTAAAATATATAGAGTACATAATTGGCCGGCAATTATAGATGTGGTAAACGTGACGACAGGCAGCGTAAAGCTGATGTGATTTGTAGCAAATGTGTTACATGATAAAAAACAAAACCTTTTCTTTCTTTTCAAAACACATGTGGATTTGGCCCAGCTGAAACCACCTTACCAAAGTTGATTTCAAGACAGGGGGTGGGGGTTTCTGGAAGGTGGGGGGCTCTTTTGAAGTAGTGTTACTGGGTCAGTGAGCCAACACCATCGCTGGCTGAGGAAGATTGACGAGCTCATCTTCCTCACAGCTGCTTTTACGTTCTGCGCTGGGGAGAGGCCAGCCACAGAGCTGATGATAAAGGCTCATGTAAATACCAAAAAAAGCTATAACTAAGTAGTATGAATTCACCACAAGGGGGGAAAAAGGTAGGAGTACATTTGAAAATGTTTTTGTAGTTAAAGATCTTTTCGGCATCTTTGTAGCTATTATTTAGTCAGCTGTCATCAGCTTTCCTTGTTTTATTTCTCTTTAAAAAAGGTGCAATATGATTGAAATGTGAATTGAATCCAATTTAAAGCTCACAATGCCTACGAAAGCTGAGATTAGTACCATTTAAGATAACTAGCGCCCCCTGCTGGCCAAGTTAGGTACTTACTCATCAACGTCTTTATTATGTGGAAACAAGATGTCAAATTTAGTTTTAATTACACCATTAACTTTTTTTTAAATGATTTTAAAGAAACCAATTAATTTAAAAAAAAGATAATAAAACAATTTAAATTAATAATCGAATGATTCCTGTTAATAATAATAATAATGTAACCCTAATATGTTGTTGTCGTTTCCTGAGGCTGGGTAAAAAGGCGGGCTACAAATCGAACGAGGCTCGCTCGGTTACACCTCTCTCTCTCGCTTGCGCTCATGACATGCGCAGTAGTACACAAAACACTTCAGCATGTAAAAAACTAAAATACAATACCAAAATGAATCATTTACAAAACAAATATAGGCTATTTCAATTGCAAGTAAATAAAAATACACATTGGTAAACTACGTGCTACAATAACGATAATAATAATAATATGTGGGCCGGATTATAGAACAGAGCAGGCCGTTATTCCTGCTATTCATCATACTGTATGTTTTTAACCATGTATTTTTAATGATGGTCATGTCAAATGGCAAATGCCAAATCTCAAGGCACCACTGTATATATACAGTTGGAATATTGGTGTAATGGTGAGTAATTTAGGCAAAAGCTAAACAAAACAGAAAAAGAATTCAAAAATCCATCCCGCACAGTGTTTTGTTTTTTCACTTGTTCACTTCTATTGAATGAGCTCTATGAATTCCGGTTCTACGTGGTTATTCTAGTAAACAACAAAACTAATGGTGCATTCAATTTTGCAAAAATGATATTCGGGGGAAAAAGAGAAGTAGTAATCTGCAATACAGTGGTGTATTTCTTTTAAGAGAAATAAAAGGGAGGAAATGCTCCATCACTTTTTTTTTCACCCTGCAAAGAAAAGATTTTTAAAACCATAAACGGAGCCTTTTCTTTCTTCTTCTTGGTTAGGTGGTCAATATTTCACATTAACAGCAGGCTGATGAATGCTTCCTCCCCGCTGCAGCCGGAGCAGCTTTAAGGGCACCATTACCTCCGCGAGACATATTCTCACTGCAGGCCAACTAAATTATTGCCACATTTTCGCTGCTCGCGCTCAAACTGCACTACTGAGAGGAGAACATCCATCTTCGTCCGTCTTGGGAGCTGGAAGAGTCATTAAGTTATACAGCCCGTC
Organism: Vanacampus margaritifer; assembly: GCF_051991255.1. NCBI lineage: Eukaryota > Metazoa > Chordata > Actinopteri > Syngnathiformes > Syngnathidae > Vanacampus > Vanacampus margaritifer. The sequence goes on from NC_135434.1 coordinate 4,308,685, forward strand.
TAACCTTGATCAGCTTCGCCCACAAAACTCATCTTTTCAACTGTACATTTTTTTTTAGAGATGACCTTGAAGTAAACACTTTTGTGGCTGTTTGGATTCTGTTGAGAATCTTACGCTGTACTTTACTGTACTCAGAAAGTAATGGCATTCATTTTACAGCTTTTTCCTATAATGGATCATTAACTCATTCACTGCCATTGACGGCTATGAACGTCAAAAATTCATTTGAACTATTTCTATTAGTTTAACTTTTTTTTTCACACTTTTTCCACACCTAGATTTTTTTAATGGTACATTTCGAACAAATATACATTTTTGATTAATCGTGAGTTAACTAGTAAAGTCATGCGAATAAAAATTTTAATCGCCTGATGTCCCGAATTTTTAATAATCTTTTTTTTTTTTAATTCACTGCCATTGATGGCTATAAACATCAAAATTCATTTGAACTATTTCTATTAGTTCAACATTTTTTTCAGAGTATGAAAACCTAGAAATTTTTTATTGTACATTTAGAACAGACGTAAAATTTGTGATTAATCGTGAGTTAACTAGTGAAGTCATGCAATTAAAAATTTTAATCGCCTATCACCCCTAATATATATTTTTTTTTTTTTCATGAATTCATGGCAGTGAATGAGTTAATAGTCATGTTATTTTTTAATTCATTCACATCATTAAATGTGTTCATTGGCTTGTTGTAATATATATATTCATAAAATGTATGTATTTTAATAAATAATTGTTTAATACAGAATGCTAAGAAACAAAGATGTCGGATTTGCTCCTCTTTGAATGTTCCATTGTATGACGTGTATGCACAATTTCATTCTTTTAGTAATAAACCTAAAGAATGTTAGAGGAAGCAACTGTAAACGTACAATCTCTGGGTTGGGACGCGAATATACCGCCTTAAACAAATAGGGAAATAAAAGAAAGCCAAATCAAAATTGGGGTCTGCAAATTGCTATGTTTGCAACCATCAAATTACAAGGCAGCATTAGAGTTTATACAGCTATAAAAGCATAATTACGTACGCCAGCTTTTATGAATCATGTGGTTTTCAAACACCATGTCCCTTTAGAAAAGTTAAAGACCTTTCTGGTAATTTGCTTCCTCGCCCCCTGGCCGTCGACTGGCTGACTGCAGTGACTTTACCGTTTAGAAATGACAGGGTTGACCAAGCGGCATACTTTGAGGGCACGAGTCGAGTGTTGACGGGGACGGATATGGTCGGGATTTTTAGTGTGCGTTTGCCAGCCAACGCTAATCGTCGGGGAACGCTTGTGAAAAGATGGATGGCTTTCTCAGATGTGGCCTTGAAAGGCTTTGTTCCCAAATTTGTTAAATCTTTTCGATTAAATAAACAGACTCCTTTTGGGGATTTTTATGCATTTTTTTGCCTCACGAAACATTGGCAGATGTTTTATTCAGATTGACGTGTGTGAAATGTAGAGCAGAGCGAAAACAAGGCTGATGCGGACAAACAAATTTGACAGATGGCAAATAATCAAATTTACATTGTTTGATTTGCATGACATTGACATGTCACTTGGTCACTATACTTTCATCAAGAGATGCACATCTTCAACTTGTAAACACATAATTGTTGACAGTCTTAATGCCAAAGCGCGTTAACAAGCACAGTGCGGATCAGAGCAAGAAAAGGGGCCCCACGGGCCCCTCACCTGCTGGGGATCACAACCTCAGATATTTATGTCAGCGGTGTCACTTGTGCACCCTTAAACTCGCATAATGAACTGCGCAACTTCTAAATTCCAACATCTTTATTGCCGTGATCTATTATCGTGGTCTAAAATATGCATCTATGCAACTTTCACACGCCCAGCGGGGGCACTCGGGTCAGAGCATTTCCTGGTTTAAAAATGAGGATGGCAATAATTAAAACAAGCGCAGTTAAAAACGAAACAAACCATACAGAAATGTTTTGTCACTGAAACTTTGAGTACACTGCATTAAATTGTGCAACTGTGGGCCTACCTAATGTTGTGGCAAAATAACCTAAATTCATGTAATCAGCAACCTCAGTTCAATCAATCAAACAACATATGTCTGGCCCACTAAATTAAATCGCAACTATTAAAACAAGATAGCCAAAATAGAAGTAGTAGTTAATTAAAACAACTAGGAACGTGAGCTGAGCACATGCACGTGGTCAAGCAGACAACATGGCTGCCAACACAAACACATTACTATCATAGTTTCTCATTTCTTACCTTATAGCTAAATACAGCACCTCAAACATGACGTCATTAATCGATGGCCACTGTTTCAATTGTGCCATAAATTCATCCTCAATCTTCAGGTGGTGAGCACTTAAACGTCCTAACTGTGGAATGTTAAACTTACTTACAATACAAACAGTCTGGACCAATTACAGCTTGAGGTTTAATCACGTGTCTAATTAGTAGCCACCGTTTGGCAGGTGGGTAAAACAGAATGGACTATATGCCACGGAGACTTTCGACTTTCGGGTTTTCACCCATCAACTTTGTTTCCGTTTCCGGTTTGCGACGTGTGGGCCGCGTCCCAGTACTTGCGCTTCCACCTTTGTGCCCCTCGGTTCCCGATGAGCGGGAGCGTGCGGTTGGGGGGCGCAGGGGTGGGGGTGCGAGTGTTGGAACGCGGCCAGCAGTGGCCGGAAACTGCGCTGTTGGGCAAAACCCGGAAGTTCGTGGCATCTACTCCACAGGGAATGTTGTTTTATTCAAATATACCTGACACGGGAAGAGTTTTATTTATTTATTTATTTATTTGGGGGGGCAATTTCATAAAACCTTGGGAAAATGTCCACTAGATGGCGACATTTAATCTGATGTAATCTTTCTTGATAATTATTGACTTAATTGTAATGAGTTATAAATCATCCTCTGTTGCATGTCTACATCATTTATATATATTATTATTATTAAATTATTTAAACAGCCACAAGGTGGAATTTCAATGAGGAAATTTTTTTTTAAAGATTACGTTTTCTAATTATTTTTATATCCATATATTAGTAGTTACACAAATTTTATTTGTTCCAACTTTGACTTAAACAACTTTAATTATTGACTTTAACTGAACTATTTGTCTTTATTACGTAGGCTATAATTCAACACAATTTCATTCCTGAATTACATAGCAGATGCAGAAGCTTAGTAGTGTGGTGACTTGCAACCTAATATCAGAAAGGTTAAAAAACAAAAATCACTGAGGTAGTTTATTAGAACTGAAAATAAATACTTTTACAGATGCATGAACCAAAAGAATCATAAACAACTGTAGTTTCTTCACAACGTTGAATTATGTTCACCGTTCTACTATTTACAGAGATGTAGCTTATCTCAGCTGGTGAAAATGCGCTCAAAATCTTGTCTCAATGATGAAAATAAATAAATCCATCCATCCATTCATTTCTGATAGTGTTTGTCCTCATTAGGGTCACGGAGGAACTGTAGCTCATTTTAGCCAAATATCCATCATAAAAATTGAAGGGGCAATTGTGTAATATAACAGGGTTATACTATATCATAACATTTCCCAGTACAGAACTTATTTAGGGGACAAAATGCGTAACTGTCTTACACTTTAGAAACAAGCACAGTCCACAAACAAAGAGTGCAGCTCAGTTTGTCTCGCGTCCGTCGTGGCTCCATCGTGAACTGCTTTTGCTAGAAGCCCAAATTCGTTAATTCATTTGAAATGGCAACACATGCAGCAGGGGAGGAAAGGTTACAAAAGCAACTTCCACTGACATTTAAACAGGTAGAGGCAAAGCAATACAAATCCAATTATTTGTGTTTTTAGAGAACAAGTCATCCTTGTACCATGACTTCCCCAAGCGATTACAAATTTATACCTGGCCTCCTGAGAGCAATCATAACGAAAACTTACTTGACACCCCTGATTTTGTGTCATTTATGAATCTCACATAAATGTTTTTGGAATGTGGACGGAAGCTCGAGTACCTGAAGAGAATAAAGACATAAAATGCATTCTCCACATAAGAAGGCCGAGGGTGAGATTTTCGAACCCCGAAACATTACTACGCCATGCTGTCCTAAAAAAAATAGCAGTTCAGACCCGTTTTCTGGGTTTGGTCACGTGACGTCCACAATGTGAGCCAATAGGCATTTTGACGTCAATTTCAGTTGACTGCAGGTGGCAATGCGGGGCAAAATGGCAGCCCCCTGCGATGGATAAAAGCGGGTACATTTTTCGGCTTAATTTTTATTTTACAAACACAATATTCATCAGAATATGGCGTTTAGAAAAAAAAAAAAAATTATTAATTTTTTTTAATTTATTTGGGGTTTTTTTTGAAAAAAAGGAAAAAAAAAGAAAACAATATGGCGTTTAGACTCGTAGGGGCACATAGAACATATGGGAGACACTTTCTTGACGACTTGTGATTGAAAGCCTAAATAGAAGAAAAAAAACTGCTACTGGTACGTAGAAACAAATCTCTGAATTCACGTTATAGGTCTGTAACTGGAGATTACTTTATATAAAACATATGGAGGTAAATTTGGTGCAAAAGCAACTTGTAGAATAAATTTGTAGTTGTAGAAACAGTAACTTGTAAAAGTCTCGGCAAGGAGTCACAGGTGCACGAGGGTTATAATAGTTTTGGGTTTTCCATTATAGCTATTATTTCCTTTTGATTTTTTTTTTTAATTCAGTAGTTTTAATTAGTTTTTTCAAGCAAGTGTGTTGGTTTTTATTAGTTTTCTTTCTCTTTTTTTTTTTAAAGAAAAAGCTTAATTTATTTAATCATTTTAATAATTTCAGGTAGTTTTAGTGTTTTTTATATTTTTTTAATATATTGAGTATTTGTTGACAGCAAGATAAAAAAAACGAATATTGAATAATATAATAAACTACAATTCTCAAACAACTATTTTCACTACGATTATAGTGAGTTTTACAATTCAAAGACGTGCTGCAGTTTTAGTTCATTTTCATTTCCTGAATTTCATGTGCACTTTTATTTCGTTAATGAAATTGTTGTAGTTACTTTTGTTAACTATAAAACCTTTAGTACTTATACAGGTTAGGGGCGGGCACTGGGTAAAACACAGGACCATTTTGACCAATCAAAAGAGCTCGTTTGCGGCGGATCTCATTGCTTCATTGCACGTTAATTTTGCTACAAGTTGTTTTAGCTACAACTGAAAATGTATTTTACACAAAAGTATTTTTGCTGCAAGTTTCATTTGCTGAAACTTCTTTTTCTAAAACTACAAGTTAGCTCTGCACCAAATTTACCTCTACAGCTGCAAGTTAGTTTGGCTACAACTACAAATTTCTTTTGTACAGTTACAAGTTACTTTTACAATACAAATACAGTAGAGTCAAACGCTAAATGTTCATATGGGTTAGAACACGTTCCTCTCCCCAGATGAGGCAACGTACAGCATGTTGCCTTCGTGGACCCTCATGATGTGGTTTCTCAGCACCGGCAGGCTACTGAATCCCGCCCCGCACGTGGTGCACGAGTACGGCTTCTCCCCCGTGTGGACTCTCAGATGAACCCTTAGCGAAGAGCTCTGGCAGAATCTCTTCCCGCAAGTTTTGCAAAAATAGGGTTTCTCACCCGTGTGACACCGCATGTGTATCTGCAACCCTTGCATGCGTCGGAAGGTCTTACGACACCTGCTGCAAGAGTACGGCTTCTCCGCCGAGTGGGTGATCATGTGCTGCGCCAGATAACGCTTGAAGCCGAATCCCTTTCCGCAAACGTTACAAACGAAAGGCTTGGCTTGCGCGTACACGTCCGAGTCGGAGTGGAAGACACTTCCGTGGAAAGGCTGCTCAAAAAGTTGCACCTGAGAGTTGATGGCGTTCTCCAGGTTGTACGCCCTGTCCTCCTGCTCGTGATGTTCTGTTTTAATACTCCGAGCGGACGTCGAAGCCATGTTGTCACTTAGGTAATCTTGGTTATTTTCTGGATAATAGTCACGGAAGACCATTTGATTATCGCTACTCGGTTCTGATGCGTCAAAGTCGCCGTTTTCCGCAGCATCGGTGGCGTCTTTGTCCGCTTTGCTTTCATTCTGGTCACAGTTCAAAACCAGCGGCCAGACTGCACAGTTGGAGAAATGCTCCTCTTGTTTCACTTTAATGCGCGAAGGCGCTTGCTGCTCCTGCGCCACAATGCCGATGCTCTCCTGGGTACACAATCCTCCCTCTGGGGACTCTGATGAAACAGACCAATGTCTTGTTAGTAATAACAACAACAAAATCCAACTACGTAAAATGGAACTTATATATAAGAAATGATTAGAATTAAAATTGTGAGTTGACTCAAAAGCTCAATTTCATACAGCAGTGACCTACCCCAATATTATACACAAATGTAAATGTTCCACCTATGATCCCTAATGTAAGTTAAACAGTGGCAAAGTCATTATTACAGCAAATATTTGAATGATAAACACATCTCTCTCATAAATGTAATAACAAATGGTTCTAGAATAGCAAGTGTCTGAGCGTCTCTTGTGCCACGTAACTAGCCTCACGCCTGCAGTGTTCTTACAATTTAGGGTTTAGCAAATAATCTAAATGAATGAATTATTCAACCTGTCCTATGTGAATGTCCAGCGGGTTTGCAAATGACGTCAAGAAGCCTGCGCTGACGGTCCATCTCTTCTTCGTAGGCGACGATGGTTTTCTCAAAAACACCAAATATTTCTTCAGCGGCGGCAGTCAGTCGCTCGTTGACGAACGTCCTAAAGTGATGGAATTTGGACGTGGTCGATTGCGTCACCGACATGGCAAACGAAACTGTTGTTTAGCCCAAGGAATAAGGAATTGAGATTGATAGGTTTCGTTTCGGTTTGTTTAACTTCCGGTAGATGTTACACCGCTCAGTTCCGATGGTGCACGTGAGGCACTAGGTGATTCCGCTTTTTGTTTTATTTTAATATGTGCACGTACTCTCGTAAGATTAAGAATTTAATTTGAAAAAAAATATGACTATAGTTTCAATAATATACGACCCCCAGCCTCCCTCTAAAATATACAATTGTCTCGAAATTAAACACCTGGCATGTGTGACACTGTTTACCTTCCGACCACGACAGGAAGAAAATTTTATTCTCAAATTAACTAAACTTTATTTATGGAAACTATACCTACTTTAAAATTCTATATTATTATTATAATTGTTGTTGTTATAATTTAAATGTGAGTATTTTAGCCCAGGTAGTTATGTATATCTAACGGTTTCATCATTATCAACAATAACAGTTCCACATTATTGTTTCTAGGGGGATTCATAGCGAAACGGGATTTCCTTCTTTGGCATTTTGCTACTCTACCTTTGACAATTTGGTCCATTGCATTCATCGTTGATTAGACGAGTATAATTCAGTTGTTTGTTAGAAGCGTAAACTAAAATGTGATCACTATTTTGTTAATCACTTTTTATTTGACTAGATGGGTGCGTATTACTGCGCCATATGTAGGCAAACGGCTTTTAACGGGAAAGGACATATCTTCGGGAAACATCACCAAAGCAGACTCAGGCTCGTGTTAATGAAATTCATTGAAAAGGTGAGCAAATAAGGACCATAACATTCATTAACGTGAGCATGGGAGCAAACACCTCTGTATTTTTTCACTGTGCGTGTTACTTGTTGATGCGTATTTTATGAACGTAAACGTCTCATTGGCTTAATTTTTAATCCTTATAGTACCACCTCAATATATAATATTATCGTCCACTGCAACATTATGTGCATATAAAGATTACACTTCGAGGATCCGTTTTTTAGAATGCATTTTTAGGAAGTTTGGAGTTTTACGCTGAGTAAAGGTGGGAAAAAAAGGAGCTGAAGTTCAAATTTTGGTTATCTTACTGTTCAGAGCAACGGGGCGTGTGGAAAATGTGATGGAAAAGGATGATTTGCTGTGGCGTTCCCTGATGGGGTTTTACGACATTGAAAGAAGTAGAAGACTCGTGTCAAAATAAAAATAAATGTTTATGAAGATGTTCCTCTTCTATTCCAGGTGAAGGAAGCTCGAAGAACACTTAAAAAACCAGAAGTGGAAAAGTTTGATTGCACTCAACACAAAAAAACCTTCTGGTGTTACTGCTGTGGCCGGGAAGTGGAACGAAATGTTTCTGACGGCAACATGACCGTGTTACATGGAGGATTGTTGGAACACATGGCCACGTGAGTAATCTCTTTTCCCAAAGGTTCAAATATATACTATATACTCCCAAAGTCAGATAGGATAACTAGTTCTAATAGTATTTTCATCTGCAAGCATCAGCAGATAATAATGTGTCGTGTTGTTGGCTGACCTTTCAAATGGATCCAATTTCAGGCCAGAACACAGAAAGAATACCCACAAGTTCTGGTGGGACAACAAGGCAGATCCAAAGTTGAAAGACAAAGTCATCATCTCACAGGAAGAGACTGAACGGTGAGCTTGGCGAACTTCATGGAAATAGGAAGAGATGTGTTTGTAAAAGTCAAAAGTACGGCTGTAACGTGGTGTTCACATGTTCATTTCATTGTAGTCAAAATTATCCATAAGTGTGAAATAAATGCTAAAATTATTATGTTAAATGCACTTTTTTTCACCCAGTAGGTTCAAAGCTGAGGTGGCCAAAGTGTTGGAAACATTTGTGGAGAAGGAGGATGTATTCATCAAACAGGTAATACTAACCTCGATGGTTGAAACATTTTCCTTATTAGGAAATAATACAAGGTCAAACTGTCACCATTACATCACCTTTTATTGTGGCAAAGTGGCCGCCCCATGAGAGGAATAAAAATGGGGGGGATTCTACTTCATAATTCATAGTCCACAAACGCAAAATTTATCAAGATTCTTAACTCTTTTACTGCCAAAGACGTTAAATGACGTTCTGCAAAAACCTACGGAGGAGCGCCAAAGACGTCCTCCCATTTTTATTATTTTTTTTTTAAACGGGTGCTGGGAAGGCTTGCGGAGCTCTCCTGAAAGTTTTAAGCAGGTCTCGTGAGCCTAATGACTATTTTTGGCCCCTAGAGGGCAGCGATGACTCTCTTTTGACAAGATCGGGTGGGCGTCAGTAGAGGCGGAGCTAGAGCGTTGAGCAGGAGATCAGAATGGAAAACAAAGGAAAAATGGCGGCCGGTCGCGAGGAGCTAACGCCAGAGCCGTTTTTTTCAAAGACCAAAAGCATCGCTAAAAGAGCACATTGTTGATGACGATGATCATCATCGATGATGAAGATGATGGTGACTCCGTGGTTGGAAAGCATTGACGCGGCAGTAGAAGACGTTAGATGGAGCTAGATGGAGGAGGGAACGGGCAATGGCGAGCGTTTGCAAGCAGCTCTACACTTACAAGACGAAAGGCATCGACCAACGCTAAAATAGTACATTGATGACGACGATGGTCATCATCGATGATGATGAAGGTGAATCCGAGCTTGACGGCGAAATTGGAACCGCTGACGCGGCGGCTATGACGGTGTCGTAACGCGGAGCGCAACCGAGCACGCACAGGCGGACGTTCGATCGGACGACGGAGAGTGCCCCGAGTCCAATGCATATTCATCGGAGGAAGTGTGTACAGTCTGCTACTTGCTTTTTATTCCCCGGAAAAAAAGGCCGTCAAGAAAGTGTAACGTTTGCACGCAAAACGGACCAATGTGAAAGTGAAAGTAAACTGTTGTGCGCGTCCTGGCGTCTCCTTGCACGCAGGAGAGCGTTACAAAAAGAAAAACTGTATTTGAAACATCCACATAATTGTAAGTAGTACCACAGTTGCACACATTTGTAAATAGTTTGCGAAATTGTTTTGTCAAATTGTTACACTGTTGAATGGAAATAAACGTATTTTGCAATCAAAAAACACTTTTTCATTGTTGGTGAAAGCGTTTTACAGAAGTAAAGCACTATTTAGGTGTTTGTGGCATCATTCATGGACAAAAAGAAGTGTACAATTCACTAGAGTGCATGAAATAACATCGTTTCACAAAAAGCTCTTTTTCTCCGTTTTTTGTTTCAAAACAGAGAATTTCGGTGAAAGTAACCATTTTCTATTGTTGATTACTGAAGAACGGAATAAGGTAGAAACAAACTTTTTTTTTCTGATGAAAGATGAGAGTCCAATCTTTCATTTGGTAGTATGTGTGTTTCCATAGTCCAAACACAACATTTTCTGTGGACCTTGAAAGATCACTCAAAATGCTTAAATCGGCTGGCACTGGCGACAACCCGTTTTTGAAAACGTCTGGCAGTCAAAGAGTTAAAAAAAAAACTTGTATTAACTAATGCTGCATTGTTTCAATTACAATGTCCAGATTTGAGATTTGCCGTTCTGCTTGTCTCCTTTTGTCTCCAGCAAGCCGAGTTGATCCGGGCCCAGGAGAAACGGCGCCAAGAGTTCCTTGAGTCTCTTCTAGAGGTTTGTTTCCAAGGATGCACCCGGTATCCATAACTGTGGTCTTGACTGTCAACTGTCGTCATTTTCAGATGCATAGCGGAGAAGTAGAATAGATTTCAGCTAGAAAAACCTTATGTGGAATGTTCTGCTGTAGAACAATAGTGTTTCTGTGAGTGGTTTTAAAGTCAAAATCAAAGGGCAAAATACTTGCCAAATAGGAGTACAATTGTTTGATACTTGTTAGTAAAGAGGGGTGATTAGCGGTGAGACTTCCTCTGTGAACCACTGTTGGCTTTTCCTGAATCAAAATCAGCATGAAGCAGAGTCAGAGTCGACCAACGGACCAAACGGAACAGAAGCGGCAGCGCAGGTCGACGTCAGGTAACATCATTTCGTATCCTCAAATGCATTTAAGTGTTTTTTTTTTTTTTTAAATATGGTTTGTGCTCATCTTCTTGCCTGGCCGGGGGGGTGGTGGGAAGCAGCTTTCAAGGGACGTCATGGGGAGCCCACCGGCAGATGGCAAGCAGCCTTGTCGACTCGATGGTCGACGCACAGCAGCAGGGATTGACTTTCATTGGTTATCAGGTAGATAAAATGTCTCGAAACTTGTCAAACACAAACACACAGGGATGTGATTTTTCCGCTAATTCGCGGAATTCCGCTTTTTTTATATCCCCCCCCAAAAAAAAAAAATCCGATTTTTTTTTTTTTTAGTAGTTCATTGTGTATGCACATGACTCCGACAGATAACATCTTCTGCTATAACAAAGACATTTGTGGTATGCTCTAATATGAGTTACTTTTCATTTGGTCATGATACAATTATTTGTTCATGAAATTTGAACTCTTCAACATTATTTATGTCTTAACTTAGTAATCACATTAGTTAGATATGATGATATTCTGAGTGATAGTTTTTAAAAGCAAAGGCAGTCCAATGTTTTTGAATGTGACTGGTTTTGAGTTGACTAAAACTGCCATTTTATATGGGATAGTTCAATATACATTGAAAATTTATGCTGTTGTTTGGTCTATTTCTTTGTCATGTGAGTGCATTGAAAGTACTTAAAAACACGGAAAACCCATGAGCTCCGGGGGGCTACGCCCCCCTTGTCCCCCCACCAAGGCACTGCCCTGGACCCCCGGCTAAATTTTCAGATAATTTCACTTTGGTCAAATCACATCCCTGAAACACAGCATTCACTGGTGTTGTTTTCTTTGTTGTAGGGTTCATCAAACAGTGGAAACGTACACACAGGTACAGTAAGAACAGCAACTTTTTTCCCTTTTTTTTTTTGCTTTGACTTGCGAGCAATGCCTTGAGATACGAGTGTTTTTTGTTGTTTTTATGGAGCAATTTAAGATGGAAGTTGGGTTCACTAACTCCCATCCCAGTTGAAGTTTACTTCAAACTAAACTATAGGAAAATCCACTTAGCTTAATGCTAACAAACAATGCAAAATGCCATTGACATGCTCAAGTTTAGCAATGGGAGTCGATTTTAGAAGCAACAGAGCAGCACATGATGACAGATAATATAACAAAAAAATACTATTTCAGCATCTTACTGTGCCACTTTAGTCGTTATGGTATTCTTCTTCTTTTAGGACTGCATGACTGTATCATATACTGCCTCCTAGTGGCCAATGGAGGCACACCAGGAGAAGAAGCACAAATTCTTGAATTGCAGCATTAAATTTTGTTGTGCTTGTTTTCCTGATTAAAGATATTTTGTGGGGAGGGAAAGTTGGAACGGGATTAATGGCTTCTTAACTCTTTGACTGCCAGACGTTTTCAGAAACGGGTTTAAGCATTTTGACTGATCTTTCAAGGTCCACAGAAAATGTTGTGTTTGGACTATGGAAACACACATACTACCAGATGAAAGATTGGACTCTTATCTTTCATCAGAAAAAAAGTTAGTTTCTATCTTATTCCGTTCTTCAGTAATCAACAATAGAAAATGGTTACTTTCACCGAAATTCTCTGTTTTGAAACAAAAAGCGGAGAAAAAGAGCTTTTTGTGAAACGATGTTATTTCATGCACTCTAGTGAATTGTACACTTCTTTTTGTCCATGAATGATGCCACAAACACCTAAATAGTGCTTTACTTCTGTAAAACGCTTTCACCAACAATGAAAAAGTGTTTTTAGTTTGCAAAATACATTTATTTCCATTCAACAGTGTAACAATTTGACAAAACAATTTCGCAAACTATTTACAAATGTGTGCAACTGTGGTACTACTTACAATTATGTGGACGTTTCAAATACAGTTTTTCTTTTTGTAACGCTCTCCTGAGTGCAAAGAGAGGGAGCAGGATTCGCACAACAGATTACTTTCACTTCCATTGTCCGTTTCGCGTGCAGACGTTACATTTTCTTGTCAAAAGAGAGTCATCGCTGCCCTCTAGGGGCCAAAAATAGTCATTAGGCACAACAGACTTGCTGGAAACTTTCACCACAGATGCGGAAGGGTTCCCTCTACCTGTTTCAAAAAAACAAACAAAAAAAAAACTGGGTGGACGTCTTTTAACGTCTTTGGCGCTCCTCCGTAGGTTTTTGCAGAACGTCATTTAACGTCTTTGGCAGTAAAAGAGTTAATAGGGAAAGACATGCCGCTACATTTAAAAGCACAACACACAAATACTGTGCTATTTTTCTTTATAAAAAAACAACTAAAAAACATAGAAGTTAGGTTTTTAGAACAAGCTCACGCTAATTAACCCACCTTATCGTAGGTACCCCAAATTTTTGTATTTGATGTTGTAGTTTTTTTCCCTATGTAACCCTCACAAATTCATGGTATTTTAACTCCTTGTGCATTCCAGGTGCTCTCCCTCCTTGGCTCCAGGATGATGATCCTCTAGAGGGGGCGTCTACGAGCGCAGCACCTCCAGAGATTGGCCCATCAGCTCAGGAGTTCCTCAGACAGAGTAGCATATTTTAGTTATTTATTTTACTTGTCGGGGGAGGGGAACAAAATGTCTTAATTTATGACTCACATGTATTTATTTAGCGCACAGGAAGGACGTACACCAAAAGTTTGCATGTAAACACTGATATAAAGTCTAATCTGAAATCTGTTGATTTTTCTCAGAGGAGCAAGAGAAGCTGAGGAAGCTCCCCCCTAACAGAGTGGGGGCCAACTTTGACCACAGCTCACACACGGACGCTAACTGGTTGCCCTCTTTTGGTCGCGTATGGAACAGCGGCAGGCGCTGGCAGTCCAGGTGAGATTCCAACACGCTTTGCTTTAGTACGAAATTCACTTTACTATATCCTCTGATGTCTGGGGTGGACTTTTTTTTTTTTCTTTTTGAACAGGCATCAGTTCAGACAGGAGGAAGGCCGTAAGAACAAAGATAAGAGGAGGAGGAAGCAAGGTGCTGAAGGGTCCAAGAAAGCAAAGGCAGGAGCAGTTGACTAATATCAACATTTCAAAAACTTAAGAGACAAATGAAGGAGATGGTTGCTATGTAGTGAACGTTTGTATGAGAAACACTCTTAGGCTATATAAAAAATGTTTTAAATCAATTTGTTTAGTTTTTTACTTAGAGATTTAATTTGGGGTATTATTGCGGTAACTATTATTTCTTTGTCCTGAAACGCGGGAAAGACAACTTTCCACAAAGTAAAATTTTAAAAACCGGTAATTGCCCAACTTCAGATATTTTATCTGTTGTTACCTTGACGTTTTTAGTTATATATATTTTGTAATTTATTTTAAGGGTAATTTATTGCATGTTCTTCATAACCTCCATACTGTCGGGCCACCCAAAGTTCAGGGATGCTGGCCCCTCCGGCCAGTAAAAAAATAAATACTATGAACTGTACACATCTTGCTTTTTTTTTTTTTTAAATATAATATTTTGAGTTATTGATCATTTTACAGCGCTGCACACGTCTTGCATGTCAGGTTAAATCTTTTCAAAAAGAATGGCTTGAAGATGTAAAGGCCAGAAAATGTCAAACGTTAAAAATACAGTTAGATGTTAAACTGCAAAAAAAGAAGTGAACTATGCAGATGTAATTATCATTACGCCTCAAGGCAAGATGGCGGTCCAAACTAAAGGCATTTTGGTTTCAAAAGTTAGTTTCAAATAATGGCACCAATAAACCAGTCCAACGACCAGTGTGTTTTTAACAGTGGTGGAAACTAACACTACACAAATAATTTAAAGTATTTCTACTTGAATATTTTTAACCTTTTACTTTTAGTGCATTTAAAAACAGATGTGTGTTTCCTATTTTGTACTTTTGTCAAAATACTTGTCAGCATCTGGATGATGAGCAATTGACACCTCATCAGTCATGCCTTCTCTCTGATTGGCTGTTTTTCCTTGGTGCGGTGGTTTCTTGTCAATCAAATTATAGGCAGATGATTGGGTCTGAGTGGGCTGATGATTTTTTTTCCCCCGCAGATCATTTTAATTCATTTACTCCCAGCCATTTTCACTGAAGCAACCCCCTTCGCTCCCTGCTGTTTTACTGGATTTTGACTGATTTTGCAAGGCCCACAAAATATTGTGTTCTATTTCTATAAAAACATGGAACCCACCAAAAGAAAGATTAGAGTCTCTTCTTTCATCAGGAACAAAAAACTATATTTGCATCGGTTTCTGTTCTCCAGAAATTAGCATTAGAATATAGCCAAGTTTAATCATTATTCACAAACATGTTAAAAACACTGGGGAAAGGAACTTATTGCAACATGGCCCTGGTTGAACTCTGCTGCCACCTGCTGGCCGCTTTTTCTAATAACTACCATTGCTTTAAGCGACCTCTTAAGGTCAGAGGCTGCATCAAAGCCTTCTGTATGCTCTAGCATATAAAAAATGTATAAATACGTTTTTGGGACCATGGCAATATTTAAAATGGAACGCTTTTGGGAGCAAATAAGTTAATCATGTACAGTACTAATATCAAGTCAAAGTTTTAACGAATATGACCAACTGTGTGAATACTTTCGCCACCTGATTTCTTACTTTTTTTTTTTTTTCTCAGGAGAGCTCAGTATTGTTCATTCGATTTGACATCATCATTGCTCTCCTTTTTTTAAAAAAACTAATAAATTAAAAAAAATTTAATGTTTTTTTTTTAATATATATACATATACACACATATATATATTTATATATATATATATATATTTTTTTGTATGTGGGTGAGTATGTGCGTGTGTGTGTGTGTATTCATCAGTTCACCTAAAGCCCATTAAAAAAAATCCCATACTAATAATATAATATAATAATAAATTGCCAAATGCAGAAACATCAATGTAAGTTATCACGATGTAGTGGCTCTCGCTAACAGACAGAATTAAGTAACCAGAATTAGGTTAAAAAATTCTATATACGTAGACCATGTTTCTATAAATTTTGATATTTGGTTGATTTCTTACTGCTATCCTTTTGTTTCGGTTTTTCCAAGAGATGTCATGTGAGTACATCGAATCATATTGAATGGCTCAACTTCAAAACATACCTACCGTCCTTGAATCTTATCGCACCCCATGTATCAAGATACGCAACCAATCGTCTTTTATTGGACTGATGCACACCCCTGATAAACAACTATACAAATTGTACACGTAATTTTCTTTCAAGTGCGCAGACTAACAAATTCTGCAGGGGATCAATTCTCAAGCGTCCTCAAGAGAACTCTCCGCTGCGTGCACCCTCCTCCTGTGGATGCCCAAATTGCTGTTGGCGCGGAACCTTCTCCCGCAGATGTCGCACACGTACGGCTTCTCTCCCGTGTGCACCATCACGTGCCTTTTCAGCACCGACAGGTCGCCGAAACTTCTGCCGCACGTGTTGCAGACGAACGGCCTCTCCCCGGTGTGGACCATGACGTGCCTCTTGAGGATCGACAGCTGCGTGAACCTTTTCCCGCACGTGCTGCAAGGGTACGGCTTCTCGCCCGTGTGAGTTCTGCCGTGCGTGATGACTTCGTGCGTGTTCCTGAATTGCTTCCCGCACGTTTTGCAGGCGTACGGTTTCTCATCCGTGTGGATCATCAAGTGTCTTTTCAGATTGGACGTCTGGTTAAATCCCTTACCGCACGTCTTGCAAGAGTAGGGCTTCGCTCCCGTGTGCGTCATCATGTGCCTTTTCAGCTTGCATCGGAAACCAAACGCTTTCCCGCAATAGTCGCATCTGAAAGACTTTCGGTTCATCTCACTGCGTACGTTCACATCCTCCGACGGACTTCCACCAGGACTCGAGTACAAGACAGGCTCTCCTCTCGTGTGACGGTCGTCGACGACAGGAATGCTTAAGAAAGTATTCAGTTCTTCTTCTCCCTGACTGGTGCCGGGTTCCTCTTTAATCTGCGGAAGCTCTGGCTCCTCTTCCAAAAGGGAATTTTGCTCCTGCCAACAAGGCTGCTGGTCACGAAGAAGCTGTGGTTCCTCGTCAACGTGTTGTATGTCTGAAGACCATACAAAGACCAAGAGGAAAGGTTTTTAAGTGTATAGTGAACATAAATCTGAGTAACATTACATTACATGTGGAGTACCACAGGGATCATTATTAGGTCCAAAATTATTTATATATCAAAAGGGTAACTTTGTGGAACAATTTGTAGATGCACATAAATAAAGTACAGTATTTTGTGTTTATTATTTTTGTGGGGATGAGATAGTATACGGGTAAGCTATACATTTATATGAATATATAATGTATCTATATTTCTATGTAAAATTTAAATATTTAGTGTTATCTAAGTAAACTTACAAAAGGGTAGGAGTTTAAAAAAAAAGAGGGGGGTATACTTTCTTACTCTTCTTTTCAAACATGTATGTTATGTTGATATTTTTTTTCTTTGTTTTGCTTTTTTGTTTTATACACGTTTGATGTAAAAAAATAAAAATAAAATTCATTAATTCATAGTGTTGCAAAGCAGCGGAAGATTACCAGTTAACTCATTCGCATTCTTTTGTCAAAAGCAAACATCTACTAGATTTGTTCTTTTAGCACGTTACTTTTTTATTTCTTTACATTATTTTGTTTGTTAAAGCCTTTAAATGAGTTTGTGTTTTTTTGTTTGTTTTTTAAATTAAAGCTATCTTCTCTTGCCTTGACTAGGGTCGTGGATGATCTGGAATCTAATCTACTTTTTATTTTACACACCTAAATGTAATTCATGTCTGGAGACCCCATCCAGAAGAGGTTCTGGTTCTTCTTGGTCTACACACGAGTCGTCCTCTTGCTTATAAAGCAACTGCTCAGTGCAAATCCGCTCGTTGTCTCCATGTTGGACCTCTGAAGGAAAAGATAACAGTAGAGATTAAAACAAGTCAATAAAGTCTTCTCCATGTGATGCTAACATGGTATCTTGCAGTGGAGGAATGATTTTAGTCACCTATCCTGTGTAACTTTATTTGAGGGCTGCTGAGGCTGTCCACCATTTGACGCTGACGCTGAAGCTCCTCCTGGTACTCGACGATGGTTCTTTCGAACACGCCAAATATTTCCTCAGCGGCAGCAGTCAGTCGCTCGTTCACAAAGTGCCTTAAATACTGAACGGACGCCATCGTTGCCTTTATACTTTAAAGGGACGCCGGGTGACAGAGTTGCTCATGTACCTATCTGTTTATTTCCGCTGGGTGTCACACTGAAGTACTACCGGCGACGTGGGTCTATGGTTCCGATTTCGCTTGTTTGTGACAAAATTTTTGCGTGGCAGTTCAGTAATGTGTGTTACAATTTTCTTGATATTACGTGTGTCGATAATAATAATAATTTTTCACATGTCTATTTTAAATACATACATATATTTGATACTAAAGAATTTACTTTATTTATTTTATGAGTCGTACCATGACATTGGGGCACTACTTTTTATTTATTTATTCCCGAAAAACGCACGACTGTATTTCCTTTCTGTTTTTTTATTATTTTTTATTGTTTTGATGAAAAATAAGTAACATAAATATCTCTGTGTTAAAATAAACTGTTAAAAAAAGTTTTATAAGTATTTAAGTAATCTTTATTTATTGGTGGTAATTGTCATGATATACAATTGATTGATTTGATAAGAGAAAAGGGACATTTTAGGAAATCCTCAAGTGTGGTTAATTTAAATATTGAATCTGAACAGTATGGAATCACTTTTACTTTAGCAACTTACATTGTGTCTCAGGGCAACTATAATTAAAGGTGAATGTTTATTTTGTGCATGGGTTATTTATTCGAAGAGTCAGGCAAGGTGAAGATGGGGGGCAGAAAATGTCCTCAAATTCTAGAATGAACCTTACTGTGGTACTGTTGTGTTAACATAACAGCAGATGGCGCCATACACAGCACTTCCAAAGTTAACATGAACACGAGTTAGTGAGCTATCTTGTACAAATTCAGATTCAGATTCAGAATATTTATTGTCATTGTCACAAGGGAACAACGAAACTTCGTTTGGAGCATCCATACAGCAGAGTTGGTAAAGTGCAAAAATGTACACTGTCAAAAAGAAAAAAGGGAGGGTACGTTAGTCAGGTTCTCCTCCTTGTGCAAACTAAAAGGTACAAGTCTGCACTTTTTTCAGACCAATGCACATTCGGTAAAGTTTTCTTTAAAAAAAAAAATCTAAAATGAAACTGCATAACTTGATTTTGTTTTAGTTATTTATTTTTGTATTGTTTTTAGATATTATGTAAACCCATATAGTATTCCATCATAACTTATTGCACATCCCAGTCATTTTACATGCCACATTGTTATAAAATATTATTGCCTATTGTAATGTAATGTAATAATTGTTGCCTATTGTAATTCAAAGAAATGATGTGCTATGCCCGTTATAATTCAACAACAATAGTTTTCTAAAGACAGGTGTCGTTTTTTTGTGTTTCACGTCTTGATCTTCTGAGAAATAAATAAATATATGTTCTCCACATACTACATTTCATAATCATTTAAACAGATCATGAAATGAGCACTATGCTCACAGGCTCTCAAGCAAATTATAGGCATAATGCATATAATTCTCATGCAATTGGGCCTCTGTGGTGGCTCTATCGTTTTGTAGGTCGTTAATTTGAGGTTCTGGAAATCGAGGAGGTCACTAGAGTATCATTATATCTGCAACTAGACCACAGTAAGAACAAATAAGGTTGCAATATTAATAAAGCTGCTATCTGTACAAGTCCATTCCACATTGCAGCGTTATCAGCTTGGTTGGGTGCAGTGCACACTACAGCTGCAAATGGGGATATAACGTCTATTTTTAGCTCAGTGACAACACGGCTATTCGGTCCAAAATGAGAAAAGGAAGAACGTCACCACGTTCTTGTGACAGAGGATTTAACAAATGACGTAGGTGTGGCAGCATCTTAAAACCAGACCTGTGGTGTGACGTTTTACAAAAAACGCAGATGGCTATTCTGTTTCTGTCACATATTTTGTTGTTGCTCTCTTGGATTTTATTGACCACAGCTCAGTGAAGAGTAGACTTGGGGCTTGGAGGCTAGAACAAACACACGTGTATTGGGCGTTTCTTTAGTGAATCTGACGTCCAGTCACAGACCAGTATTTTTTAATAAATCTGCATATTTTGAAACAGGCGTACTCCTGAGAGCTGATTGGCTACAGTGACTAAGAACAGCCAATCGAGTAAATGACAAGCGCTCAGCTGGCAGTGAAGTCCCGCCTTTTATGTATTAAGTAGTAAACCCCGGAAACGCTGTCGTTTAAAGGCACAGGGGAGAAATCTCTGGCGAAAGGTTGGAACAACGAAAACAGCTGCGAGCACTCAAAAAAACAGACAGCACAAGAGACGACGGGTAATGTGCTACGAAAGAGTCGGAGGACGACCCTAACATCCTCCCGAGAAGGCTATAAGACGCGTATTTAGGGCATTTGACGGTAATTTAGTTGCTTTGAACTCGATTTTGGCCCTGTACGGTTCTCGAACCTACCTGGAATCCGTCAACGCGAGCAACACGACAAAAAGCTACCTAAAGAGCCAAACGACACGTCAGTGGAGGTCATCAGGCCGGGATTTTCCTTTCCGAGTGGATAATTTACCCGGTAAGTACCCATCATCATCTTTTTTCACCAGCTAGCTGCCTCATCTTTTTGTTTGTGGCAACTTGAAATATAGCATTGTACGGTGGAAACAGGTTGACGCTCTTTGATGATTGTTTTTGTACCCTTCACACGCTGGTCATCAGTTTGCCATGTATATGATCGATTAATTCATACCTTCAGTATAAGAATGTCTGGAATCCAGCCTGAACCAGTTGATGGCCCTGACAGCAGCTTGCTGGGCGGAGGGGGGCGTTCCCCTGCTTTGTCTGCCTCACTGTGCCTTTTATGTGTGCAGTCTGCAGTCGATTGGGATAAAAGTGGTTATAATCCCAGTGTATTCAATATTTAGTTGCGTTCCATCCAATTGTGTATATTTATGGATTCTGCATGAAACAGCACCGATACCTGCTATTTTACACATTTTCTTTGCTAAGACAGATGGATGAAGCAATTATCCCTGGTATATACCTCAGTGGGTAGAGTGGTGGTGATGACTGTGGGGGGGATATTGCACATGGGGATTACATGCAGTGCTCGGATGCATTGGTGCAATAGAGAACAGTGAGTCCTGGCAATGATATAATGCTCACATGCTCTGCAGGGTCTTCCCTTGTCCTGACAAGCAGGGCATGATGGCATTGACGTATACTTTAGCTCACCAGTCTGTATCAGCCATACACATGCACACCACATCCACGAAGAGGGTGGATTTCATCTTGCATCTACAAGTCGACATCTTTTCCACCCTTCTTTAAAGCCCCCTCTCCCCACCTTTCTGTCTGGGAGAAACCAGTGGGCTTTGTCCTCAGCTGAGTGCGAACGTCATGTGCGTTTTAGCCATCAGCTTGGAGGCGAAGTGAATGTTGATGAGTAGGGTTAGGAGTGTCTGGCCTGTGAACAGATCCCTTTCCAAGAATGTATTTATTGTCAAGCACGGGACACCAGAGAGTAAAGTCATCTTGTGAAAGGATGCGAGTACAAAGAAGATTCCATGGATGCATTCATTTTGTCTTCATTAGCCTTGCAGGTGAGCTGGAGCCGAACCAAAGTGATTTTGTGTAAATGATGGGCCGCACCCTGGACTGTGAGAACAATCATGCATACTCATATTCACACCTATGGACAATTTAGAGTCTTCAAGAACCCTAACAGCATTTTGTGGCAGGAGGTGCAAGAGTACATGGAGAAAACCCAGGCAAGCACATTGAAATTATGCAACATGAAGATTTGAACTCTGAACCTCAGAGCTGTAAGGCAGAAGCGCTAATCACTAGGTAAATAATAAATAAGTGTCCTAAAATACAATGGGACTTTAAAGGTTGCTATCTAATCCAGGATTCCGATTTAATCTGATCCTCCCCCACAGGAAATATGTATGACAATAAATTACAAATTTGCATGATCGGGGGTGCAGGGCAGTGTCTAATTGTCCACGTCACATGCGCCACCAACTTCATCATCCGCGAGGGGAGATTTTGCAGTTTCCCTGCATCAACACATTTTGCACACACCAAACCCACCACCCTGATTTTAAAGAGAATGAGGGGAGCCGCTTCGATAGGCTGGGAGTCGGCTGCCTTCCATCCCACGCCTTAGTCTATCTGCACTAGTCAAGCAAAATACCAAAACAAAGAAAACTCCACCCATACTCAAAGTTAGACTGTGCTATGCACTAGACTTGCACTAGGCACAGAAATAGGGCTCTCCAGCTTTTGTCACATTTACACCATGAAAATTGAAATGAGATCAGTGGTGCCCAAGTTTGGTTTCTCGAGAGCCCCCATGCAGCCTGTTTTCCGTGTTTCTCTCCACCAACACACCTGATTCATGATCAGGATTGTTATCAGGCTTCTGCAAAGCTTGTTGATGAGCTGATCATTAGATTCAGCTGCGGTGAAGGAGGGAGACATGGATAACAGGCTGAATAGGGGCTCCCAAGGACCGGACTTGGGCACCACTGATTTAGATCTTACAAGATTTGCTGAAGTCCCATGTGGTGGCACACATAACTCGGCCTATTAAGAGTTTTGTGCTATTGTTTAAGGCAATTTTTTTTCCAAAATACTGTAGTTGCTTTGAGTGGTGCCACTGTAGCGTTTCTCAACATTTATTGAGCCAAGGCACATGTTTCACATAAGAAAAAGTCTAACAGTAAACCACATCACAAGAAAATGGATATTATAACTACCTTCTGTCATCTAGTGCAATAGGGTAGCATTTGATTGTTTTGTCTGTTGCTACACGTTGAGGTTACATCAATTAACCACAACAGTTTTTTTTAAATTATAATGTTTGATTTTGTCAAATTAATAGGCAATGGTTACACACTGGTTGAGAATAACTGCACTAGTAGATAGCGAGTCTGGCTCCCAGTTCATCGGCTCTGGGTTCAAATCTCAGCAATGACCTTCCTGTGTGCAGTGTTTTCCCCCAACATTCCCAAAACATGCATGGTGAGTTCATTGATAACTCTTAAATTAGTAATTGGTAAATGGTAAATGGACTGCTTTTTATATAGCGCTTTATTTACACCAGTGGTGTCAAAGTCCGATCCTTGAGTGCCCGAGTCCTGCATGTTTTAGAGCAGGGTTCATCAATTCTGGTCCTGCGGGTTTTCAATGTTTCCGCCCACTCGATGTTTCCGCCTACCAACAGGCCACTAAAGATCAGGATTTTTATCAGAAATGCGCATGAGTTGATTACATGGATTAGGTGTGCTAGTGGGCGGAAACATCTAAAACCTGCAGGACTCCGGACCTCAAGGACCGGAATTGGTGAACCCTGCAGTAGAGAAACCTCAAAACCATGCAGGACTCAGGCCCTCGAGGACCGGACTCTGACACCTGTGATCTACACCATATGGTGCCCAAAGCGCTTTACAAAGCCTCACATTCACCCTTTCACACATAATCAGTGGTCGACGGCTACCAGGTGTATTGAGAGCAAACCGGGGTTGTGTCTTGCTCAAGGACACTTCGACATGGTTACCAGGGGTGAGGATTGAACCCACAACCTCACGGATAGGAGACGACCACTCTACCACTGAGCCATGCCGCCCCCTAAATTGAATGGGAAATGTGAGTCGAATGCTCGTTTGTCGCCCAAAGTCACCTGGGATAGGCTTCAGTTAACCTGCGACCCCAATGTAGAGAAGCACTATGTAGAAAATGGCCGCGTGGAAGAATGTGATTGGCCTATTTCCAAACTGCTCAACTTTTTGAATGTTCGCAGCAGTCACGCTTCACTGTGTCTTTGTGCTCCGCTGACACGGCGAAAGCAGCGTGGCAACGACGACGAGCTGCCAGAGGTTCCGCGTACACGCACAACGTGGCGCCTTCAGGATCTTGTTAGCTCGTTTTCACGTTGCCATACATCATGAGCAACGTGAAGCTGATTACCAGGCGAGCCCGTTCGAGTCCTCTGGCTCTCTATGAAGAATAGACGAAACAACATCTCGCCCGCCATTAACTCTCTGACTGCCAAAAACGTTAAATAACGCTTAGTAAAATCCTACGAAGGAGTGCCAAAGACGTTAAAAGACGTTTGTTTCAAAACAGAGCATTTGGGTGAAACTAACCATTTTCTATTGTGGATTACTGAAAAACGGAATAAGGTAGAAACAAACTTTTTTTTCCTGATGAAAGATGAGAGTCCAATCTTTCATTTGGTACTATGTGTGTTTCCATAGTCCAAACACAAAATTTTGTGTGGACCTTGAAAGATCAGTCAAAATGCTTAAATCGGCTGGCACCCACGGCATCCCTTTTCTGAAAACGTCTGGCAGTCAAAGAGTTAAGATGCGGCACATTCATTCACGTGAAGGTCAGATGCCGTCTGGATTGAGGGCCGCCATCCACCCGCTGTACAGAGCACACTCCCAGCATTGTATGTAAAGTACAACTGGCAGTCGTAACTCGTGTGCTTATCTTATATGCAAAACTGTTGTTAAAACACGATGAAGGTTTGTTGTCAGCACTCCAGTGTGTCGCCGCAGGATTTGATGTCCGAGATTATGCATGATTATGCGGGTTAGATCCAGTACTCAACACTGCTACGGGGCTTTATTGATCCCCTCAGTATGTGGATGAAAGAGAGTGACGTGTGCGCATTGTACTCGCTGTAATTAGAGTTTTAATACCTCCGACGATAAAGAGTTATTGATCGGTAAGGGGTCATTGTAACATTTAGATAAGGGAACGTCTAGCCTATGACTTTTTCTTCTCTCAATCAATATAAACAGTCTTGTTTATCAATGAATTCCTAATGATTTCTCTCTAATGCCACTTTGCCACGATTGTACTTGGCTTGGTTCTGCTTGCCTTGGTTTGGGACTATTTCGTCCACTTTGCACTTTTAAATAATACGAAGATAAAAACCAACCAACGGTAACGTAATACGTTTCATTGATTTTACTCAGGCGGAGATTTGCGGCAGCTAAAACACAAGACAGCTGCGGTAGACTGAAGTGAAATTCTGCCACTTATTCCATGTACAGTCGGGTCCATGAATATTGAAACAAATATTGGAACGGATGCGCGGCCCTTCCAAGACCAGGTGGGCATTTATGGCTGCCAATGGAACTGGTTCCTTTGTAGTTAGTGATGACGTGACGCAGCAGGATGAATTCTGAAGTGCTTTTTGGGTTATATTATCTGCCCATATTGAGCCAAATGCTTCAGAATTAATTGGATGGTGCTTCACAGCGCAGATGGACAATGACCTGAATTATATGGCGAAAGCAACCAGAGAGGTTTTTTCCAAGTCAAGTAAGTGAGCTGATTTGCAACCAATGGTTGGTAAAAAAAAGAAAGTTTGATTTATAATAGTTAATTTGTCCTTTACTAGCAGGCATTGTTTCATTTCAAATAGAGATAGAACGATATGTTTTTTTCAGGGCCGATGCGGATCCCAATTATTAGTAGTCAAGGAGGCCAATAACCGATATTTGAAGCCGATATTCATTTTCTGTGGAAAGGGGGTGGTATTGGTATTTTTTTTTTAAATACAAATACTAATCTTGACTCCATTGTAATGTTTTAAAGCATGTTTATTGAACACATTTTCAGTCTTTTTTCGAAATTTAGAAGTTTTTTTTTTTTTAATCTTAGACAACTGACACCCTTTTAAATTTTTAACAAAATGTTCAGGGAGCTCCCAAGTTTATCAGTACGTCTTAAAAAGTTAAATGGAAACTTAAGCAAGCTACCGTAAATAGTTTTCCCCAAAATTTAAAAATACCTGAAATCTTAAACTTTCACATTTCTTCGTTTTATTGTCGAACAAAAACAAATGGCTCAGAAGGTTCCCAGGGTCAGTAGCATCTCTTATACAATTAACTGAAAATTGAAATAAATAGATTAAATTGGTTTTAGATTTACCTTATCGGGCTGTCAGATCTTGAAAAAGACAGATTTTCGTTAAAATGCCCAATATCGGCGCAGATTATTGGTCTAATCAAATCCATTGTGGTGATTATTGCGTCTTAACCTGACCATATTTATTTTGGTCATTTCTAGCCGTGTATCCTTTAAATGACATGGTGATTTAAAAACATGCTCTTCCAATGAGCGACCAGCAGTGGTGTATGTCAGCCATATGGCACTGGCTCAGCATGCCTGGAACCCTGGTGGACCGGGTACTAGAAATAGAACGGAATGGTCAAGGAAAAATGGGTCGAGCTGAGTTTTCAATTTGCAATACAATACAGTATGTCAGCACTTACCGTCCACCTTGAAGAAACCAGTACTGCATTGATTCAACTTTAGCAGCCTGACATACTTCACTGTTGTATGAGCTGTTTCCGATTCATAACTATTTTCAGTCAATCCTCTTCCCTTGCAATGGTGCAGCCTTAGAACTCATCATCTTTATTTCTAATCGGCGTTCCTGATGCGTCTTATCATAACAGTATCTCATATTGAGTCACAGGGTAAAAAAAAAAAAGATGCATAGATTATAGATTAATAACGGCCATTCAATCTCCCCAAATGGCTTTTTGTCCTCCAATGTCACCGAATGTGTGGGAGCTGAAAATCTATGCATTATATAGGTCACCGTGGAGCTTATTGAGCTTAGACTTTTTCACTCTCTGGCCCTGTCGCACTCATCCTGGGCCTTCTCCCTGTGTCCGTTCCTCCATACCACTGTAGCCATTACTCGTATTCTTATTCCTAGTCCTCCATCGTGACCGGATGTCCTTTTTACAGAGCACCTTATTGAGATCCGCTACTCCTTAGAATGAACAACATGAAATGCTATGGAACAAATAGTTACCCGACGCCATGGTCTTCTTTAGACCGAGGTGAGATTCGTATACGCCTCTGATGATGTACAGACGCTCCCCCTACTTACGAACATTCGAGTTGCGAACAACGGTACATACGAACATTCTGCGCGTACAGTATGTCGAAAAATGTTTAGAAAGATGCTGTAAGTTCGATTTTGTATTGCGCGTAGTGCTTCTTTCCGCCGCTAATACCGACGATTGGCGCTGTGAGAGCTCATTGGAGGCTGAGCAACGTGTCGAGGAGGAGGAGGAAGAAAACGCCGGTCCCCATGAAGGAGGAAATAACTTTTGAAGCCGATTCCAGCGACGACGAAGAATCTCTCATTATATAAAATCCTCCTCTTCCTCCTCCTCCATCATCTCCTTAAGCATCGAGTACATCTTCCAAAAGTAAGTTAAACTTCATTTTATTTATCTTATTACGTACATGTACATACTGTGTGTGTCTCTCTCTCTCTCTCTAACATATGTAGTACAGTACAGTACTGTACGTATTCTCTCCATTTTATTAAAAGTTTTTTTCAGTACAAACCAATGCAGGTTACTTGTACAAGCCTTAAACATACTTATATCAGGGATGTGATTTTTCCGCTAATTCGCGGAATTCCGCTTTTTTTATCCCCCCCCCCCGCAAAAAAAAAAATCATTTTTTTTAATTATTTTTTTTATTTTTTTTTATTTTTTTATAGTAGTTCATTGTGTATGCACATGACTCCGACAGATAACATCTTCTGCTATAACAAAGACATTTGTGGTATGCTCTAATATGAGTTACTTTTCATTTGGTCATGATACAATTATTTGTTCATGAAATTTGAACTCTTCAACATTATTTATGTGTTAACTTAGTAATCACATTAGTTAGATATGATGATATTCTCAGTGATAGTTTTTAAAAGCAAAGACAGTCCAATGTTTTTGAATGTGACTGATTTTGAGTTGACTAAAACTGCCATTTTATATGGGATAGTTCAATATACATTGAAAATTTATGCTGTTGTTTTGTCTATTTCTTTGTCATGTGAGTGCATTGAAAGTACTTCAAAACACGGAAAACCCATGAGCTCCGGGGGGGCTTCGCTGGACCTAGCTGGGTGCCAGCGGCCCCCAGACCCCCGGCTAAATTTTCAGATAATTTCACTTTGGTCAAATCACATCCCTGTTATATAAACCTTCAATATACTTCTATAGGCTTTAAACATAAATTATAATACAAAATATAGCACTGAAGCAACTTACGAACAAATTCACCTTACGAACGATCGTCCGGAACGTAACTCGTTCGTAAGGTGGGGAGCGTCTGTACTTCATTTTTAGGACAGTTGTAACCAGAAATGTATCAATTCCACACGAGGGATAGAATTATTAATGAATTGGTTATTCTTATAGTTATCCTTTTGGCTACAAGGCATTACCAACCCTCATGTCCTACAAAAGAGTTTAAAAGCTGCGTTTGTGTATGTGTGTTTCTTTTCCACACTTAAAGCCAAAGTGAAGTGAGTGCTGCTTCCACGGCATGCACACCATTAAAAAAGAAAAAAGAAAAAAGCAAAGCACAGCCTTCGAGCTGTGTGTTTCTCTTGAGGGAATATCTCAGGCCTTTTATTTGTGTGCTTGTCTTTTGCGGTGCATTAGTATATTTTTGTCCAAATGTTTGTACTCTATTTGTGTCCTTTGCCGGCATGTCAGCATTAGGATTCAGAAAGCAACTCGGCTGCTCGATTGCTAACTGAACTGCTGCTATGCATCAGTTCTTGGCAAGTTCCTTTGCGTTTTTTGGAATAATGCAACAACCAAGGGACAGCCGTGCTTGTTGATGAAATGTTTTCATAGGACAATTATGGATTGTTATACATCATATAGTACTTGGGGAAAAAAAAGTTTGATTTGCATTTACCGGTCCATCACATAGATAAGATTTTACCAAGCACATTTGTATATGTGTATGGACTTGTTTACAGCTGTTGAACCAAGATAGCATTAGCATTTAGCATTAGTTTTGAGCCTGAATGACTGGCGAGATCCTTTAAACATGTAAACATTACAAGCAATTCTATATTTTTTTTATTTCCCTATATTTAAGTGCAGTGTTCATTTTCAAACTGAATATTGTTACTAGCCTTTCCAGTAAGATGAATTCTTGCAGTATTTGTGAGTTCACAAACTTTGGAGAATACATCTTGTTTGCAACCGAGCTTTTTTTTTTAGGTCGGACCAATCAGGCATTGTTTAGGGTGGGACGAAACCAAGGAGCCCCGATGACGGGGTGGGGTGGGTGGGGGTGGGGGGGGGGGGATTACACACTGTTTCCTTAAGAATTTTGAACAGCGAGAGGCGCTTCATGCATTTATCTGATAAAAATATTGTTTTTGATGAACACTTTTATGAGAATCGTTTGAGAATCACCGCTCTACAAAATTTAGACAAGGTTTGAAACTTTACACCTGCCAGATGTGGGTAACGGTCCACCATTTGTAGCTAAAACACATTTGGGAATCGTATTTTTGTCCTAATGAATTCTGGGATACATTTGAAATCAATAATGTTAACAACACGTCAGATGTCCTTAAGAATTTTGAACAGCAAGAGGCGCTTCATGCATTTATCTGATAAAAATATTGTTTTTGACGAACACTTTTATGATAATCGTTTGAGAATCACCGCTCTACAAAATTTAGACAAGGTTTGAAACTTTACACCTGCCAGATGTGGGAAAAGGTCCACCATTTGTAGCTAAAACACATTTGGGAATCGTATTTTTGTCCTAATGAATTCTGGGATACATTTGAAATCAATAATGTTAACAACACGTCAGATGTCATATCAGAGCAAGCAGATATTATTGACAGTCCAAGGTCAGACAAACAAACAAAATTAGACGCATACATTTATCCTAATCGTCTAGAATTAACATTCTAGTTGTTTTTCTCAGTTCATCTTTTAAGCGCTAAGCATTTTCTCGCCATACAGTTTGAGTCCCACAACCAGGTGTGCTCACTGCCTCGTCCGCAGTTCGTTTATGTAGCTCGAAAAGTTCTGCCTTCGGGCGCAAAACAACGCTGCCACTCCAGTGACATTAAATCTTCTAACTGCTGCTTAAGGACTGGGTTTGTTTTTGTGCGTTGTACTGATCTCGGGATTAACCCTTGCACGGCCTCTCCCTGCACTTCATCCCCTCCTAGCTCCACCCATGTGCCTATCTATGGTGTTTCCCCATTCTATGTTCGCGTTAAGATCGCAGAGGCTGTGTCGTGGTTTTAAATACACAAAGTGTTATTCACTTTGTTACATGTTTGTTTTGACAGTAAACTTCAGCTGAGAGTGATAACAGCTTAAAGTCTGTTTGTTTTTTAAGAATATTTACTAATGTTATCTGCCAAACTGCTGCTTGTTGTGAAATGAGTCAAATCACTTGCCCTCATACTTGTTGTATCTCAAGTTTGTGCTAGCAAGTCAAAGCACAATACTGGCCAATCAATAGCTTTTATCTGTCAAGACTCTTAAATCAGGTTACTCATATCTCAAGACGCCAAACTGCTGCTTGTTGTGAAATGAGTCAAATCACTTGCCCTCATACTTGTTGTATCTCAAGTTTGTGCTAACAAGTCAAAGCACAATACTGGCCAATCAATAGCTTTTTTCTGTCAAGACTCTTAAATCAGGTTACTCATATCTCAAGACGCCAAACTGCTGCTTGTTGTGAAATGAGTCAAATCACTTGCCCTAATACTTGTTGTATCTCAAGTTTGTGCTAGCAAGTCAAAGCACAATACTGGCCAATCAATAGCTTTTATCTGTCAAGACTCTTAAATCAGGTTACTCATATCTCAAGACGCCAAACTGCTGCTTGTTGTGAAATGAGTCAAATCACTTGCCCTCATACTTGTTGTATCTCAAGTTTGTGCTAGCAAGTCAAAGCACAATACTGGCCAATCAATAGCTTTTATCTGTCAAGACTCTTAAATCAGGTTACTCATATCTCAAGACGCCAAACTGCTGCTTGTTGTGAAATGAGTCAAATCACTTGCCCTCATACTTGTTGTATCTCAAGTTTGTGCTAGCAAGTCAAAGCATAATACAGTACTGGCCAATCAATAGCTCCTATATGTCAAGACTCTTAAATCAGGTTACTCATATCTCAAGACACCAAACTGCTGCTTGTTGTGAAATGAGTCAAATCACTTGCCCTAATACTTGTTGTATCTCAAGTTTGTGCTAGCAAGTCATAGCATAATACTGGCCAATCAATAGCTCCTACTTGTCAAGACTCTTAAATCAGGTTACTCATATCTCAAGACGCCAAACTGCTGCTTGTTGTGAAATGAGGCAAATCACTTGCCCTCATACTTGTTGTGTATCAAGTTTGTGCTAGCAAGTCAAAGCACAATACTGGCCAATCAATAGCTCCTATCTGTCAAGACTCTTAAATCAGGTTACTCATATCTCAAGACGCCAAACTGCTGCTTGTTGTGAAATGAGGCAAATCACTTGCCCTAATACTTGTTGTGTATCAAGTTTGCTAGCAAGTCAAAGCACAATACTAGCCAATCAATAGCTTTTATCTGTCAAGACTCTTAAATCAGGTTACTCATATCTCAAGACGCCAAACTGCTGCTCGTTGTGAAATGAGTCAAATCACTTGCCCTAATACTTGTTGTATCTCAAGTTTGTGCTTGCAAGTCAAAGCACAATACTGGCCAATCAATAGCTTTTATCTGTCAAGACTCTTAAATCAGGTTACTCATATCTCAAGACGCCAAACTGCTGCTTGTTGTGAAATGAGTCAAATCACTTGCCCTCATACTTGTTGTATCTCAAGTTTGTGCTAGCAAGTCAAAGCACAATACTGGCCAATCAATAGCTTTTATCTATCAAGACTCTTAAATCAGGTTACTCATATCTCAAGACACCAAACTGCTGCTTGTTGTGAAATGAGTCAAATCACTTGCCCTCATACTTGTTTTGTATCAAGTTTGTGCTAACAAGTCAAAGCACAATACTGGCCAATCAATAGCTTTTATCTGTCAAGACTCTTAAATCAGGTTACTCATATCTCAAGACGCCAAACTGCTGCTTGTTGTGAAATGAGTCAAATCACTTGCCCTCATACTTGTTGTATCTCAAGTTTGTGCTAGCAAGTCATAGCACAATACTGGCCAATCAATAGCTCCCATCTGTCAAGACTCTTAAATCAGGTTACTCATATCTCAAGACGCCAAACTGCTGCTTGTTGTGAAATGAGTCAAATCACTTGCCCTCATACTTGTTGTATCTCAAGTTTGTGCTTGCAAGTCAAAGCACAATACTGGCCAATCAATAGCTTTTATCTGTCAAGACTCTTAAATCAGGTTACTCATATCTCAAGACGCCAAACTGCTGCTTGTTGTGAAATGAGTCAAATCACTTGCCCTCATACTTGTTGTATCTCAAGTTTGTGCTAGCAAGTCAAAGCACAATACTGGCCAATCAATAGCTTTTATCTGTCAAGACTCTTAAATCAGGTTACTCATATCTCAAGACGCCAAACTGCTGCTTGTTGTGAAATGAGTCAAATCACTTGCCCTCATACTTGTTGTATCTCAAGTTTGTGCTAGCAAGTCAAAGCACAATACTGGCCAATCAATAGCTTTTATCTGTCAAGACTCTTAAATCAGGTTACTCATATCTCAAGACGCCAAACTGCTGTTGTGAAATGAGGCAAATCACTTGCCCTCATACTTGTTGTATCTCAAGTTTGTGCTAGCAAGTCAAAGCACAATACTGGCCAATCAATAGCTTTTATCTGTCAAGACTCTTAAATCAGGTTACTCATATCTCAAGACGCCAAACTGCTGCTTGTTGTGAAATGAGTCAAATCACTTGCCCTCATACTTGTTGTATCTCAAGTTTGTGCTAGCAAGTCAAAGCACAATACTGGCCAATCAATAGCTTTTATCTGTCAAGACTCTTAAATCAGGTTACTCATATCTCAAGACGCCAAACTGCTGCTCGTTGTGAAATGAGTCAAATCACTTGCCCTCATACTTGTTGTATCTCAAGTTTGTGCTAACAAGTCAAAGCACAATACTGGCCAATCAATAGCTTTTTTCTGTCAAGACTCTTAAATCAGGTTACTCATATCTCAAGACGCCAAACTGCTGCTTGTTGTGAAATGAGTCAAATCACTTGCCCTAATACTTGTTGTATCTCAAGTTTGTGCTAGCAAGTCAAAGCACAATACTGGCCAATCAATAGCTTTTATCTGTCAAGACTCTTAAATCAGGTTACTCATATCTCAAGACGCCAAACTGCTGCTTGTTGTGAAATGAGTCAAATCACTTGCCCTCATACTTGTTGTATCTCAAGTTTGTGTTAGCAAGTCAAAGCACAATACTAGCCAATCAATAGCTTTTATCTGTCAAGACTCTTAAATCAGGTTACTCATATCTCAAGACGCCAAACTGCTGCTTGTTGTGAAATGAGTCAAATCACTTGCCCTCATACTTGTTGTATCTCAAGTTTGTGCTAACAAGTCAAAGCACAATACTGGCCAATCAATAGCTTTTTTCTGTCAAGACTCTTAAATCAGGTTACTCATATCTCAAGACGCCAAACTGCTGCTTGTTGTGAAATGAGTCAAATCACTTGCCCTCATACTTGTTGTATCTCAAGTTTGTGCTAGCAAGTCAAAGCGCAATACTGGCCAATCAATAGCTCCTATCTGTCAAGACTCTTAAATCAGGTTACTCATATCTCAAGACGCCAAACTGCTGCTTGTTGTGAAATGAGTCAAATCACTTGCCCTCATACTTGTTGTATCTCAAGTTTGTGTTAGCAAGTCAAAGCACAATACTAGCCAATCAATAGCTCCTATCTGTCAAGACTCTTAAATCAGGTTACTCATATCTCAAGACGCCAAACTGCTGCTTGTTGTGAAATGAGTCAAATCACTTGCCCTCATACTTGTTGTATCTCAAGTTTGTGCTAGCAAGTCAAAGCGCAATACTGGCCAATCAATAGCTCCCATCTGTCAAGACTCTTAAATCAGGTTACTCATATCTCAAGGCGCCACTGTAGTTGCTTTATTCTCCATCTCTATAATGAGTCATTCAACACAACAACTGACATAATGTAACAGTCTTCATGGTTAAGTGACTCATTTCCCTGTGACCGACCG
Organism: Vanacampus margaritifer; assembly: GCF_051991255.1. Taxonomy (NCBI): domain Eukaryota; kingdom Metazoa; phylum Chordata; class Actinopteri; order Syngnathiformes; family Syngnathidae; genus Vanacampus; species Vanacampus margaritifer. The sequence goes on from NC_135434.1 coordinate 4,342,556, forward strand.
GTCTGGTCTGCACCACTAAGGAAAGATCATTTGGGAAGATTAAATTGAGATGCCCAAAAGGGGATTTGAGGAATGGCAAACCACAAACGTTGGCAAAAGCAGTCAAATGAAAGGCCCAGAAACGTGAGGGTGAAGAGGTGTAGAGAGGCGGCTTTATTTTCTGTCCTTCATGAATAAGGAGCATATTTCTGTGGAACATTCCATCATCCTGTGAGCTGGGCCGGCCTGTCACCAAAGATTCAGGGTGCCACACTCCTCCCCGTTGCTGCGTTTCCTCCCTTGAGTGTCTCACTAAGTTTCTACCGCTGCATATCAGTCATGTGGTTTTGTTTTTCTTCTCCACTAAAGTTTCTTCTGCCTCATATTTCCTTTGCAATGCGAGAAAGTATTTGAACAATTTGTCTTCTGTGGGTGGAAGAATTTAATACAGTAGAACCTCTAAGGCCCAACACAATCCCTTCCAAGAAATTATGGCAAATTGTGGGCATCAGTTATTCTTGTATCGGCTGTGTTTAATGACCCTGTCAAGTGAAATGAGATTTTTCTAAATATGCTTTTACTTACTCACTTCCCTTTCTTTTCTTTGGTCCTTCCTCGGGTCTCCTGACGGCCTCACGGCTCTGGCTGGGTTCTGAAGTGTTCGGTTTAGGTGAACGGTATGGGATTTTTTTAATTAAAAAAAAAAAAAGAGAGAGCAATTATGATGACATGTCAAATCGGTAAAATTACCGAATGAACAATACTGAGCTCCCCAGAAAGAAAAAAATAAAATAAATAAATAAAATATAAATAAATATGCCTTTACATGTTTGAAGATAACTACTGAAGATGTGCAAAGACAGAGAACGTTTTCATACTGACATGTGGAGGTACAGTGTTGAATTGATTTCATCATTTCAGACGTCCACTTTAACTTAAAATATGCCCAGTGATGCACTTGGGTGTCCGGAATGCATCCTCCCACCCTATTACATAAGAACTTGAAGTCGTTCATTCGCAACAGTGGTTATCCAGCACAATTGGAGTTTACTTAAAGTAATTTCTGGACTATAAGCCGCAACTTTTTTTTTTTTTACTTGCATTCGACCCTGCGGCTAATACAAAGGTGCGGCTTATCCATCAGATCACTATAAAGGGAGCGCCAGGCAGAGCAAATCAAACCAAGTGAGCTCAAATACAGTAGGAGAGACAAAACGAGAGCGACATAATTTGCGCCCTCATTATGGAAAAAAAAGTGGCGGCAAACCCTTATATACCGGTGCGGTAAAATTAAAACAACTGCGGCTTACAGACACTGGCAAATGCCATGTCACCAACAAACAACAACAACTTGAGCCACAACCATAACCGATGCACAAACGTGGCATGTCGATTTATTATCGGCAGATTTCTTTATTATCTGGTTTATCTGTATGACATCAAATTGTTCGATAATTGCCGATAATTATTGGCCACCGACATTATCGTGCATCACTACCATAAATTTATAGGACCTTTTAGCTCAGTCCAAATATAAGCTTTTGCTTTTCTTGTTTTTATACTAGGGCGTTCAAATTTGCAGAAGAATTTCATTTATTCTCACTTGAGACCAGCAGGTAGTGATGGTCAATTTTTTATAACAGGAAAGGCAGGTTGATTTCATGTGCTAGTAGAATAAGAAGATAAAATAAGGACTGTGTAAAGATCTTGCCATCACATCGAGGTTTAACACCTGGCTGGAAAAGGGCACAAGGTCTGTCGTTTAGATTATTACAAAAATAATCATGTTTTAGTGTATGTGCTAGCAAGAACTATAATGTGTGCGTAGTAGCTTGTTGATCTTTCATCGAACCTGTTATTTGTTGGTACATATTGAATGTTAATATGCTTTTCCTTAGCTCTAACAGTATGTTCACTGCAGCCCAAGAAATCAAATCTTGTAGAGCAGACGCGACACTGCCGTTTTCTAGGACAATACAATCCATGCTAATGCTATTTGAACCTGTTTGTTTCGCACTTAGTGTGCTTATGTATCCACGCCCAGCTGCTCAAACATGCCTTCCCATGGAGACCTCAAATCACCCAACTGTTACACATGAGAATATAAAGAAGACAGTGTGGGTGGGATACAACCTGGAATTTTTTTTTTCTTTTTTCTGGAGAGCTCAGTATTGTTCATTCGGTAATTTTACCGATTTGACATGTCATCATCATTGCTCTCCTTTTTTTTTTAATATATATATATATATATTTTTTTTTTTGTATTATTTTTTTGTATGTGCGTGCATTCATTAGTTCACCTAAAACCTATAAAAAAATAAATAAAAATCCCATACCGTTTCCCTAACAACCTGGAATTTAACTTGTGGTGATACCACTCAAAATAAATGTGTGCTGTAAAACTCATTGTACCATAACAATGTTAATAATGCTGTGACATTGTAACAATATATTACAATAGCGCTTGCTAAAACTCTGACTCCGAGGCAATATTGCCTCAATATTTCTACCTGGTTACATCATATTATAAATTTACTGTTAAACCAAACCCATTGCATTACACAAATGTCCAAATCACCATTGCTTGTAATTCATCTTAGTGGAAATGTGAAAAACACTCCCAACCTTTTAAGTCCATGAATAAGAACACATGCTTGTATACACTTATAAATATGTTAAGTATGACAACCAACCAAGCATCCCCTTCACATACCTAACCTTTTTTCATGTTATAAAAAATGATCTTCATGCATTTCCAGCCCCCTAAATTTGTTCATATGGAAATCAAAACAAACTTTCAATGTATGCTAATAATGGAATGTCAATGTTGTTTTCAATGCTCGCTGCACTCCGCTTGCTATTGAATGGCTTTATGGAGATGACACGCCTCTTTTGACCGTACACGGGTGGCAACATGTGTTCTTAAATGGTTAGTGGAAGTGCAGCAAACCAGCAGTGCCCTGTTAAATTGTTTTTACATGCATTGCTATGGAAGAGCAGCAGTGAGCCACTGAATCTGTCGATTTCCCTCATTTCTAGTTTTCAAACATACCTTCCACGCTTGATGCGGGTCAATAATTGCATCTTTGTGAAACAAAGTAGCATGGCTTTCCCTCAAGGGCCGGATGTCTTCCCACATAGTTGAAGAACTACTCACTACCTCAGTAAAGCTAGAATTATTCCACGAGAGACGAAAGCTCTAAGCTGTTTAATAAATACTCTCCGCAATTCCTTTACTTGGCCAGTCAGTGTATTTCTATGTGGCTGATGAAGTGTGTTTTTTGTTTTATATACAGAAGTCAACCTCAGTAAGCGTTTTGTGCTGGAAACGTCGATGGGGAGTTAGGCAGTCGCACGGTCGCTATCAATAGCTTGCTCTCACATGTCAGGACCAGCACACGTCTGATAACGATCCTCAAGTTTGCTAAATAAAGATAAAGCGCAACCGGCGAGGTGTGTTTGTTTGTGTGTGAAACAAAGCCAGACGGGGAAAGTTGTGCTCTGGTTCGCCTTCTTGACGGCTTCTGGCGTGTTTCTTGTGCACTTAATCTCCACCCCACCGGCACCGCCGCGCTGCTGTTGAAAATAGTTCTTGCCTCGTCAACACCGTTGCCCCTTATTAGCACACAGATGGTACAATGCGCACGTTCCCAACACGCTGCTCCTGGTGCTCAGCTGATTAACTTTTCCACATTCTCTATCTGCGCTCCTTGCCGCAGATAAGCCCTCAGCTGGTGCAGGCCGGAGGCGCTGTGTTGCGCATAACATGTATGTGGGCAAAGAAGATAGTAAGGGGAGGGGAGAACGTATTGATATTTGCATCTTGAATTTTCAAGCGAGGTCCGTGACTTTGCGGAAAACTCAGTGTGAGCAGTAATAAATAGTGGTACTACTGGTGTCTTGAAACAAAACATCACAAGAGTTTCCCCATTTGACAGCAAGTTTGTTTTGGTCGTTAATTCTTTTAAGGTACAAACACAGTCACCAGCTTTTTACATACATACATATGGGGGTTACCTGAATTTTAACGTCGCTAACCTATGCTAACGCTAGTGTGCGATGTTATGATGCAGTGTATATATATCATAGTGTGAAAGTTTTTTTTTTGTTGTTTTTTTTTAAATGTCTACCATTCAATAGAACCCTGTATGTCGTAATTTTGGCGTGCGCGCTATTGGGTTGCATTTGAGACGATAACACAGCAGCATTCTATTTATGGATCTATTTAAATTTCCATTTTATAAAATATGCTGACACCGGGAACTCCCTACACTTATTTAAAAAAAAAAAAAAGAAAAGTTAAAATAAAGAAATGTTGACATTTTGGAAAACTTTATTTACAGCAGAAAACTTTAGGGAGCTATCAACTTGTTTAGTATTTAAATGAGCTCAACACATGCTGATGACCCTAGAAGCTTTTTTGCAATTTTTGTTATAATTTTTAAACAAAGCTGTCAATATAGTTTAAAAATAAAACACAAAGTATATATTTTTTATTTTGACACTAATATTTTCTCTTTTACTGCAAATCAATATCAGCTTGAAATATTGGTTATCGTCCTCTTTGACTACTAATAATCGATATCGGCCATGGAAAAAGCCATAACGGTATTTCACTAATTTAAGTGAAAAAAACATCCCAGATAATGTCATTTAAAAACAACAACAAAATGATTATATTTTCTTCATTCCTGTGGGTGACTTGGACACTGCAAGGATTCATTGCCTGCTGATTATAAGTGAAAAACATAGACCATCATAAATGGCTGGCCCTGTTTGGTTGGTGGTGTTGTTAATATAATATCCGCCACGTAAAGAAAGTTATGCACGTGACGCAGTACTTCTCAATTATTTGTTGTTACGCTCCATCACCGGCAAGAAGAAAATGTTTGGCACCTCCCAACTCTCCTGTAAAAGTATCATTTGCCTATAAAAATTGTTGTAACTAAGTACACCACTGCAAAGGAGCTAATACTCCTTGCACACTATCTGACAATGAGAGCGCCACTGCCACCTACTGTAGTGGATGTGAAATTACACATGATTCTAGTCATCCAGTCATTATTGCCAACTACTGGCCAGGCATGCACATTACAACATTTCATCAGTTTAATAAAAATAAGGATCATTTCAAGTTGTCATCTGTTTTTCAAAACTGTATACTGTATCAAACTATTTAAAGGGGGGTCACATATTTACTTATTGTTGTGAACATGCCCTCAACCATTCATGGAGCGAGGCTCCGCTGTGCTTGAATCTCTCCTCTGCATACATTAAATGCAAACACATGCTCACTTTGTTTAGAGTGCTCCTTTTCTACTTCAACATAAGCCAAGCAGGAGCAGGTGGGCGGAGCTTCAGTTGCCCACCCCGCCACCCCTTCTTTTTCAGTCCCTCCCCTGGCCTATCAGGATCCCGACTACTACAGCTGGCCCCCCCTTTTCTCTGGCCAATCAGCTGATAGACAACTCACCCCCCCCCCCCCACCCCAACTTCCCTACTCTGTATATGTCCTCTCTGCTGAGTGAGCAAAGCAGGCCTCGCTTTACTAACAGCTGAGAGGAAGGAAGAAAACAGTAAGCGAGTGCTGGGGAGGGTGCGATCCTGAGAGACGCTTTTAAAGGAGGTGCTGAGGGCAGTATGCGAGGAAGAGATGAGGGGGTGAGGACGAGAGGACCAAGCATGTGAGAGGGGGCTTTTGTGCTCGAGATGGTGTGTAGAGGCGCGAATAAGAGAAAGAAAAAGAAAGAGGGGGGGGCTAGAAAGAGAGAGAGAGAGAGAGGCAACGACGAGTGGGGGGGCTGAGAGTTGTTGATGGCTTTTTGAGTTGTGCATGTGTGTGTGTTACTCAGGGAGGAAAGCCAAGGCTCAAAACAAGCAAGCAAGGCGACTCCCAACACTTCTGGAGGAAGTCGAGCAAAGAGGGACGAGACGACCTGAAAAGACAACCCCATCCGACTGAAGAGAGGAAGCGGACGAGAAGCTTGGCCGCAGTCGAGGGTGAGTGCCACAAGTTCTCCTGTCGTCAACATCGCCAAACTTGGCAGCCCGTTAATTGCCGTAACGTTGTCAAGCCCAGCTCGCTCGACTCTCCCAAAATGGCCACATGACAGAAAGACAAACTGGGAGGACGAGACAGAGTGGAACCCTGTGTCAAATAGCCTTCTCAGCAACTATGTCCTCACTGATCCAGCTTAGTTTAGACGGCTGTCGGCTCCCCTGCCTGGCTATTGTTTGTGTGTGAGTCACCGTGTCACTCCGAGCTTCACAAGTTTCACTCACTCTTCTGTTTCTTTATGTCACGTTATGCCCGGCTTCCTGTCTGTTTTTCTCACACAAACACACACTCTCAAACACACACACACACACACAGTCAGCTGTCATTCCATCCCCTTGTCCACAAGGCGACATCAGATTTCCAAACGGCTCCTGCAATCTAATCACCAGGTTGATGGCTAAGCTCCGAGGACAGTCTCCGCTCGTGTTGCATTTGAAAGTATGCACGCGCGTTTGACAAGTTAAAGAGCTCAACGTGACTCGGGTGGGGTCTCACTCAAAGGCTGATGAGACAATCAAGAGGAATTTGGGAGGCTGGCTGCCGACTTGCCTACTGATGCAATCGCATCTCTGCTCAGGAAAACCGGCAATTGATGACGCTGAATAAGAGAGTATTGTCATGTTGTGGTCTGTGGCAGGATGGAGAAGACTAGTAAAAGTCTGTAAACACCTTTTTGTCTCTGTCATGTGCATAAATGTGTGTTTAGTAGGGATGTAAAAAAAAACAACAACAAAAAAACTTTTTGAATAATAGCCAGATTGATAGTCGTGATTCACTCAAGGGAGTTTGTCACATTTTCAATCTGGGACTGCCCTAAGGCGATTTGCTCGGGAAAGGCGGGACATTCTGTACACTACTTGCAGCTGATTGGACGATGCGGCATCTTGTGCACGTTTGTTGTGACCAATCATGGCAATGGATGAAAATGTCTTGTCTTAGGAAAAAAAGAAAAAAAAAAGCGCAAACATCTTTACCAGATTAAATCGGCTTTTTATTTATACTGTATATCTTTTAGCTTTGACAAGTTTATTCACAACGGTAAAGTAGCAAGAAACTCATTCCTCGATACCCCCGCAAACTGAGCCGTATCGAATCGGAACACCACTGTATCGAGCCAGTTCGAACCGTTTCACTGTAAAATTAACTGTCCTTAAATCCATCGGACCCCATGTATCGATCTACTTTAACAATCGTATTTTATTGGTGAGATACACACACCTTGCAGTGTTTAGGATGTGGATCAAATCTTCAGTTCGTTTTAGTTAACGTTTAGCCTAGCATACAGTTTTCCATACAACTGAGCATGACAACAGGGGTCACCAATATGGTAACCACCAACACCCACTAGGTGACTCAACACCCCCTCCTCTCCACATGTACAAAAAATAGCTTAACAATGATGAGATTGTGATTTCCTAGGAATATTGTGCAAGTCATTGTTTAAAAATGGAAACACCTGTAAAGATTTTGCATGTTGGTTGTTGATATTTCCATTTCAGAAATGTGTTTCAAACTTTTTAAGAAGTGAAATGTGTGTTTAGTAGGGATGTAAAAAAAAACAACAACGAAAAAACTTTTTGAATAATAGCCAGATTGATAGTTGTGATTCACTCAAGGGAGTTTGTCACATTTTCAATCTGGGACTGCCCTACGGTGATTTGCTCGGGAAAGGCGGGACATTCTGTACACTACTTGCAGCTGATTGGACGATGCGGCATCTTGTGCACGTTTGTTGTGACCAATCATGGCAATGGATGAAAATGTCTTGTCTTAGGAAAAAAAGAAAAAAAAAAGCGCAAACATCTTTACCAGATTCAATCGGCTTTTTATTTATACTGTATATCTTTTAGTTTTGACAAGTTTATTCACAACGGTAAAATAGCAAGAAACTCATTCCTCGATACCCCCGCAAACTGAGCCGTATCGAATCGGAACCCCACTGTATCGAGCCAGTTCGAACCGTTTCACTGTAAAATTAACTGTCCTTAAATCCATCGGACCCCATGTATCGATCTACTTTAACAATCGTATTTTATTGGCGAGATACACACACCTTGCCGTGTTTAGGATGTGGATCAAATCTTCAGTTCGTTTTAGTTAACGTTTAGCCTAGCATACAGTTTTCCATACAACACATCTCTTGAGCATGACAACAGGGGTCACCAATATGGTAACCACCAACACCCACTAGGTGATTGTGATTTCCTAGGAATATTGTGCAAGTCATTGTTTAAAAATGGAAACACCTGTAAAGATTTTGCATGTTGGTTGTTGATATTTCCATTTCAGAAATGTGTTTCAAACTTTTTAAGAAGTGACCCCTGAATTAGGTTTGGAAGCTTACATTTTAATTATTGGCTCAATATAATATAATATAATATAATATAGGAAAATGTCATACCTAACTTGTACAAACTCATTGATTGGTAAGACACCAGCTGAAGAAGCCGCCCCATCAAAAAAATCAACTAAACTTTTTAAACATTTTTTTTAAGGAGCATGGCTTAATTAGTGAAATATTACTCTATAATAATGTACTTTTTTTTTTCCAGTAATGATACAATTGAATAAAATGTTAGAACTAAACAGATTAGACAATTTTTTTTGCTATAGTACAATGGACATGTTGCTGCTCTTTCTGGTGTGCGTACCTTCGCCATTTGGAGTCACTTTAATACCGACATACGGACAAATGTGACGGTCACAATTGCTCAGTAACCTGCACTCATTTTTAGCGTTCTTTGCAGATGATAAAGAAAATATGCCTGCGAGTGTTATATTCTCTGTCGACATGTATAGCTGCACTTTGTGTTTAAAAAATAATAATAAATCACACTAATGACAAGCTTGTTTCTTAAAAAAAAAAAAAAAAAGCATGTCAAGGCAACACTGTATCATAGTAACTTTTTATCTATTTATTCATTGATGAACAGGACTTTTTGTATATTGTTTAGCACTTCTGCTTCTGCTGTCCTGGGTTTAATTTCAGCTCAGGCCTTCCTATGTGCTATTTGTATGTTTTCCCTGTGCAAGCGTGGGGTTTCTACCGCCACTCAATCTTCCTCCCACATTACCAAAAGGATGCATGTTATGTTAATTAAATACTGCAAATTACCCACGGGTTTGGTTGTGGGTGTAAATGGTTGTTTGTCTAGCATGTGCCCCGCGGTTGGCGGTTGAAAACTCCGGGGTGTCCGCCGCCTCTCACCCAAAATCAGATGTATAGCAAATGGATGGCTAAAACAGGACTGACATATTTTAAGTGCTGATCTGAATTAGCATTCTTTGGCATTGGCCAGTGTTTTTAATAGGGACGGACGATTTAAAAAAAAAAAAATAAAATAAAATGTTTTCACTTTCAATATTGTAATTGCGGTTTAATATGCCATTATTATTTTTCAAGGCACTAGTCCCATGTATTTTTTTAAACAAAAACACTCAATTAATCTGTATTACAATTTATAAAAAAAATAAATAAAAGAAAAAGGGTTGTTATACATGAATGGTTTATGAAGTCATTTTGTTTATCTACTTCAATTAGTTGTTAACTTTCTGAAGAGCTTGACTTTCAGTCTTTTCACCGTTCACTACGATAACTTCACAAAAATCTGCCAAACAAGTGTGGCATAAATTCAAATCAATAATCCACAAGTCAGATTACAACAACAATGTACACAAATCTATTGCTTTATCACTTCTGCTTTTCATGTTTCATGAAACAATATGTGAACTGCTCTTTTTAAGTACTCAACTTTAGACACTATATAAAATATGTAAATCCATTGTGTGTTTTTTGCCGCTTTTGTCATTTGTAAATTACATTCGACTACATTGCGATATATATTTGAATTTGATTAGATGTTCAACCCTAATGTGTTTATAAATTTGAGATTCCATTTTGAATAGCCCACTTTTTTCAGTTTAGTGTTTGTTTGGTGAACTTTGCCCCACTGCTCTCCTCCATACATCTTCCTGAGGCTTTAGCATAGCTGCTAAAGTCACGTTTTTTTTCTATTGTGTCGGGAAGACTTTTGCATGTTGCATGTGTTTTGTTGCCGCAATCGATGTGTAATGTCAAGCATATTGCGGCGTTTCATCTCCTTCATGAGTGCGGCTAGAAATGACATGTAGTATTTTTAGGGAGTGCTTCAAGTGAAAAGTCTCCCACTGCTCTGTCCAAATACTGAAGCGGGACTTACAATCATATAATCGTGAAATGACCAGCTTTGGGTTTGCACCCATGATTTTTCATGAGAAGCAGACCATATTGTTCTCATTTCTGAAACAGTGATTTTCTTCATTGTATGTTTGTGGAACTGCAGAATTCGAGAGCAATTGTTTTGAAACTGACCGTTTCATCTCCTTTTGATAGTCGTTCCGGTTGTCTTGTTCACTTCTGTTTCTGTGTCAACTGTTTTTCTTTTTATTTCGCTCAAAAATCACTCCATTTCTGCCACTCCTCTTGTGGCTTCCCCTTCCTTTGTGGATGCCAAAAAGCAAAGTAAGCCACGACCCGTGTGACTTAATCTATTAACAATGTATGCAACATATTCCATAGCTGATTATTCTGCCAGATATTGTTTTGTCGCTTGTTTCCTGGACAGTAATTGGATCGGACCAGATTGTATCATCCTTTTTTTTTTTTTTCTTCTTGGAAAACCTTGACAGCCTAATGTTTTATTCTGGATTAAAGTTGTGAGCAACACAGAACCTCGCCTCAAGTGAACCTCCTGGTTTTTTTTTTCCGTCGGCGGCCAAGTAGCTTCTTTATCCAGTTCAAAATAGGGTCAGAAATCAAGTGGGACCTAACCTAGACCTAGACAAGGACTATAAATACTCATGGCCGACTCTTGGTTCCCTATCGCTCTTCTTGCCCATCCCCCAGCCTTCTGTCCAACCCTTTTGGGGCCTTCGCCTCAGGGGACCCCACCTGCTTTGACAGGAGATAAGAGATATGTTTTGTCTTTACATTTGTTAACTGGAACTGTGTGAAATAATCCTTTCGGTGGTTCCTGTCGTACGCGTATCCATTAAATCAACAACTTTAATATCTTTTTTTTTTTTTTTTTTGTCTTTTGTCAATGCATGTGGCCTAAACTTCAACAAGATTCTGTTTTCGATTAGGCATCATTATGATTGCGTGGTAGTTTGTTTGTTTTCTGCGTGTGACTGAGCGTGCTCCCTCTATTTCCCAAAGGAAGACACTTTAATACTGCCATATGTCATGTGGGTAATTGCAGGTGACGAAACGTTCACCTCTCGCCTTGTCTCTAGGTGATTTAGTGTGTGTTTGTGTGCCATACTTTCTACTATATCCCTCCTATTTGCCAGACATTTTATCCCTTTGAGGAATACACATGCACACATTTTGACAGCGAATTAGGATCTATTAACTCTTTGACTGCCAAAAACGTTAAATAACGTTTAGTAAAATCCTATGGAGGAGTGCCAAAGACGTTAAAAGACGTTTTTTTTTTCAAAACAGGTGAAACTAACCATTTTCTATTGTTGATTACTCAAAAACGAAATAAGGTAGAAACAAACTTTTTTTTCTGATGGAAGATGAGAGTCCAATCTTTTTTTGGCAGTATGTGCGTTTCCATAGTCCAAACACATAATTTTCTATGGACCTTGAAAGATCAGTCAAAATGCTTAAAATCGGCTGGCACCCACGGCATCCCTTTTCTGAAAACGTCTGGCAGTCAAAGAGTTAACTTGCTTATTATTCCTTTTTTTTTTATGCCGTCTTTCCACCAAGCAGTCTAGTTGAGTTTACCTTTGTAAAATAGTGACACATTAGCAGAAGCGCAGCGTGTGACGACGGTCCCTTAAATTAAATGAGGAGCATCAGGAAATCATACAGAACCTTGTGCCAGGCGAAGAAAAGAAAAAAAAAGCTTTTCGTCATCTGATCATCAAATTATGTTTTTTGTTTTTTTCGATCAGGGAAAAGTACTGCACCGAAAAATACTGCCATCCGTTTGATTTAAGCACCAAAGTGGCGACACTTAGTGTGTTGTATTCATAAAATTGCATCGGAACGGTTCCAACAGTCAACATGTCAATGCTCCGCGACCAAATTGATGGATAATGCTACGATCAACACCCCAACGAATGCTTGCTTAAAAATGTGAATAAACCAAGTCAGATATGGAAGCCTCTGCCATAACTCCCAGACACGTGAGCGAGAGTCGTAATAGCCCAACCAGTTAAATTAGCCAATATCCAATATGACCCAAAAGGATGAGGATCAAAAACTAGTTCAGATTCCCAGAAATATCGATTCCTCTTACGTCGCAAATGAGTGACGACTTCTGTGCTATATATCGCACAATATAAAAACGTCTCCCGTATGATATATAACCCGCTATTGTCTTTAGCATTATTTTGACGGAGCCAGTAGTTTCTTTTTTTCAGCCTCTCACTGATGAAATTGCGAAAAGAGAGGTGGAATTTAAGCTTGTGAATTGTTTGAATTTCTTTGGCAATTAGACAATGCCTATATTGATATTTTTGGGCTACATGAGAAACCCATGCATTAGTGACAAGTGGCAGCTTTTTTTTACTAATGCTTGTCAATATTTTCTTCAAGTATTTCAGCCACACCATTCCCTCCCCCTCGAATCCCCCCCAACACCGACACCTCCGCTACTCCCTCTGCTTTTCTTCTTCCTCTTTGTGGTCAAGTACAAAGGAACCGTTATCCTTGGGCTACTTGTTGCCACAGCAACATTTGACTGTGACATCCCCCCCCCCCCCCCTTAGTACATTCCCAAGTTCTGGTCCAAGTGGGTCAGGCATGCCTCGCCAGTCGCCAGGCTTCATCGCAGTTCGTTCCCGTTTAGCAGCAGCGCTCGATAATCGTATGAAATGCTCTTAAGCGTTTCTCTGGAGCGCATCTAGTTCCTCTCTCTAGAGTTTAAATGCAATATATGTATTGAGGGCGGGCCCATGTATTATTATTATGATGTATATCTGCACAGATGTTACTTAACTTCCCATAGCTTTTTTTTTTTTCTTTTTTTTGGAGAGCTCAATATTGTTCATTCGGTAATTTTACCGATTTGACATGTCATCATCATTGCTCTCTATCTTTTTCTTTTTTTTTATCTTTTTTTTTTTAATATTTTTTTATTTTGTATGTGTGAGTGTGTATTAACTTCCCATAGCTTTTTTTTTTTTTTTTTTTTTTGGAGAGCTCAATATTGTTCATTCGGTAATTTTACCGATTTGACATGTCATCATCATTGCTCTCTATCTTTTTTTTTTTTTTTTTAAATCTTTTTTTTTTAAATCTTTTTTTATTTTGTATGTGTGAGTGTGTATTAACTCTTTGACTGCCAAAAACGTTAACTAACGTTTAATAAAATCCTATGGAGGAGTGCCAAAGACGTTAAAAGACGTTTGTTTCAAAACAGAGGTGAAACTAACCATTTTCTATTGTTGATTACTGAAAAACGGAATAAGGTAGAAACAAACTTTTTTTTTTCTGATGAAAGATGAGAGTCCAATCTTTCATTTGGTAGTATGTGTGTTTCCATAGTCCAAACACATAATTTTCTGTGGACCTTGAAAGATCAGTCAAAAATGCTTAAATCGGCTGGCACCCACGGCATCCCTTTTCTGAAAACGTCTGGCAGTCAAAGCGTTAATTAGTTCACCTAAAACCTATTAAAAAACTTCCCACAGTTGACGTCCGGCTGGCCTTCGAAAGCGAACCAGTCGAGACTCACCAGCTCCCCAAGTGACTTTGTGTCCTTTTTGTGTCTTCAGGGATTCCTGGGTGTTATGACCCTGTCATGATGTCACAGCCATTCTGCAAACCACGCCCAGGTGACGAAGGCGGCCGCGTGTGGCTGTCGGCCAATCACAGATGGAGTCCTACTAGAGTCCCCACTGGTTCAGGAGGACCTTCACTCAGGAGCCTGATGCAACACTGACGTATCACTTTGGTAGGTGTACAATTCGAGATGCTTTACAAACATCCAGAAATAAATGTACACTATTTAAAACCAATTTTATGGCAAGGCATTGCTTGTGGTCTCGGGTTTCTAAAACTTGTGCCCGATGCTTCCGCTTGTTCTCCCGTGAACTAATTTCTAAACTTGGAATGTCTTTCCTTGGCAGATGCTTTGGTGGTAGACATGTTGCTTTTGTAGACCCTTTTTTTTTTTTTTCCGGACACAACTTCCAGATGCTGTGTGTCTGCGTGGGCCGAATTAGCGAAGGACAGGCACAGAGGTGAGTTGCATATGTGATTGTTTTTTCCACGTTGAGACATACCTGTATTTCATTCAATGAGACAATTTGGTCTAAATTTCATCATGCCACAGTTGAGCACCAAAATATTCATACTGGCACATTCTGTGTTAAAGTAAAGTAAGCTTATCTTCTGTCTGGGAATGACACAAAATGGAAAATGACTAAGACGCGAAGTAGGAGAAGTATTTTCCATTTTTGCCAATTTTATATTACTCATCAGACAAGGGTTCTGCTAACTTCTAGACTAAAGCATTCTAATCGACTTAGACTTGGAACATTTTCATAAAAAAATCAAGAAGTAAAGGAAAATAGTGAATGCTGTATTACTGTTTCGCTTGAAATGTGACTACGTACAGTCTTATGCACGTTCTTGTGTCATTCCCAGCTCAAACGTACCTTAACTGCCTGAAGTATTCAGAATCTTTCAACATGAATGTGAATGAAACAGGTGTCCTTCTGTATATTATTATTCAATCATTAACCATTCATTTTCAATAAAAAAAATGGTGGCGGTCAACTGCAATTGCTTGTAGTGGTATAAAATGATTCTTCTCCTCTGGAAGGCTGCTGTTACTTTTAAGAAGAAGCAAATGCATTCTCATGGTAGTTGGTCATCTAAATCGTGCCTATTTTAGGGCAGCGTGCTGGAGAGCATTTCAGAGAATAATGCTTTGCTTCCAAATATTCATGCAAGTGCTTTTGTTCCGGTCAGGAGCTGTGCAACTCGTCTTGCTGTTTCACGCTGGATGACAGGCACACAACAGGAACTATAGGACTTCCCAGTTCTGTGGAACCTCCTTCTCTGGCTTGTGGGGCTTGTGGGGACCCTGTTGCACACACACACAAGCCAGTTCTGTCATCTTGCAGACAAAGGAAATATGCGGCACATTCATGTGGAGCTTTCTCACAAAAAAGCTCCGCTCGAGCTTCCAGCCCAGGAGGGGGACCTGCCTCCTCCGACGGCGCCTGCACTGGGCCCGGACTCGGGGGTTCGACCCGGGGCTGCCAGGCACTTTGACCAAGAGGATTTGCGACATCAAAAGGTCTATCAGCTTTCCATTTTCTCACAGTTAGGTGGATTTGCTACCTCCACGGAGTCCCACGGCGATGGCCAGCCCAGGCCTGTTCGTTTGGGCGTGAAAAGGGGGCTAGAGGAGCCCCAGTTGACTCACAAGCGCCCCCATGTGGCGGACTGCTCTGATATCGATGTACTAGAGGGAGGGGTGCTGTGTGGGCCAGCTCCGATGCCAGCAGTGTTGATGGGGCTAGTAAAGAGCTCTGGTGGCTGTGGTTCTCTCTATTCTTGCACACAAATGGAGCACAGAGACTCTGAGGGCGGAGTCTTGCCCAGATCCCCCCCACTGTCCCCGAGCCACAACCCCTCCCGTCGTCCCACTCAGCACAATCACGACAGGCCCATCCCCGATGTGTTCTCGCCAAAATCCCCCCCGATGTGTGACCCTTCTCTGGGAAGCTCAGCCAGACCCGAACCACCGAATGGGGGGCGCACACCCACCTATTCCATAGGAAGCCCCGGAAATGAGAGTTGTAGTACTGGCACAGCTGGGGGCCAGCCCAGCCCTCATTTGTACGACATGCCCACGTACGAGCCCCCGAGCCCCGCCAGTCCCACAAGCCCCCCGGGCCCCTTCTCCCCGCCGCACCACACCGAACTCCAAGAGCCAGGAGAGGCCACGGAATGGGACGTGGGGCTGGAATCCTCCCCACCTGAGCGAAGTGCCACCCAGACTGCTTCCTCCTCCGCTAAGGGCCTGGCTTCGTGGGAGAAGACCCCCAGCAGCAACGGCCATCGTTTGTCATCTGCGGGCCACTGGCCGGCAAAGAAGAGGTTGCTGTCCCCGAGTGAAACCGCCGAGTCGTGCTCTGAAGATGAGGGACCGTCGACCTCCAAGAGGAGTAGGCTTTCCTTGGTGGCTCCGGGGCTGGGGTCGTGTCGTAGCACTGATGCGAAAGCTGCTCCTTACTGGAATCACCTTCTTCCTTCTAAGGTCAGCGTACACTCCCACACACAAAAGTGCCCTTTGACATGTGACACATGCACGTTTATTCTGCATTGCAATCATAGTCTTTGTGTGGTGCGATTACATTCAAATGTGTGTTGGATCAGGATTGGAATCTCTTTTGAACGAGTTATAGATTCCATTTCTTCTCATAAGGTGTCGTTTAGAACTTTATATCACAGGTGTCAAACTCAAGGCCAGGGGGCCAGATCTGTCCCACCTAAGGTTATTACAGGTAATGAAAACTAACAAAATAACAAAAGCTAAGATTGAAGTAACTGAAGCTACATTTTACGTTATTTTGTCATTTTTATTTCTTGAATTTGATAAATATCCCATATATTAAAAAAGTAAAACTAAAACTAAACTAAAATGAAGCAAAAAATAACAAAGTAGCTATAAAAAAAACCGAATAATTAAAATTAACTCAATATAAAAAAGAAGTTAAAACAAAATACTAATTATGATGATAAATCCAAAACTAGTCTATGCCATTTTCTTCAATTTTACCATACTGTATATTACAGGCATTTTTTTCTTTACCAAATCTACATAAACTTAACTTAAACATAAATATTTTGTTACCACTATTTTCCATGATTTCTAATTTCAAAAGACATTTGTTGTTAAAACTATGATAATGAATTGCAGGGCCAGTTGAATACTTCAGTGGTTCTCTATAAGTTTTTACACCAAGTACCGTCACAAAAATACTATAAATGTTTTAAAACAGTTCTTAATGATAATGTACAAGCGTTTTGTACTTTTAAGTTAAGCATAACTGAACTATAATAAATATATATACTGTACTGTATAAAAAAAAGAAGCTACTTTAACATTATGTACGGTTTGAATATTTCGTTTAGTGATTCTCTAAGTTGCTACTACCTCTTTGACTGCCAAAAACGTTAAATAACGTTTAGTAAAATCCTATGGAGGAGTGCCAAAGACGTTAAAAGACGTTTTTTTCAAAACAGGTGAAACTAACCATTTTCTATTGTTGATTACTGATATACGGAATAAGGTAGAAACAAACTTTTTTTTTCTGATGAAAGATGAGAGTCCAATCTTTCATTTGGTAGTATGTGTGTTTCCATAGTCCAAACACATAATTTTCTGTGGACCTTGAAAGATCAGTCAAAAATGCTTAAATCGGCTGGCACCCACGGCATCCCTTTTCTGAAAACGTCTGGCAGTCAAAGAGCTACAAGGAGCCCACATACCACATTAGAATTACTGGTGAACAGTATATATCATAATATGATGAGGTAATTATAAATTGATATGATTTTCAGTCATAATGGCTCTTTGAGGGAAGAATAACATGGCCTGTGACGATAATGAGTTTAAGACTCCCAGTTTACAACCCCATTGTTAATGACTTTAAGAAATATTTAATAGTTGGCCGCTCAATAACTAGCTAAAGTCCACTTGTGATATTAGTTATATTGAGCTATGGAAATTGTCGTAGAAATAATATATTTTGTGTATAGCCAGGAACAATAAGCAAACGTGAAAGATTGCCATGCCCCTCCAGAACAACGCGACTATCTCCAGAATGAAGCCCATTGACGTGTTTGGCGTCCATTGTTCCGGCTCGAGTGGGCTCGTAACGCGTACAGAAATACAAACAATGGCACACGTACACGCATCCTCTCGTACAACAGTTCTGGAAGTGAATATGTGAACACAAGGAAGACCAGAAAGCGCTTTGAATGTCGGTTGCGACCGGTGGCGTGATGTGACTATAATAGAGTTCAGGGGTCAATAAGTAAAGTGGTGCGAGGCTACCGGGGCCACGTGCAACCACGCAGCAATTGAAGGCGGGGTTGAAAGGTTGAAAGTGATGACATCGTTGTCATCGTCGGCCGTTTGGATCTTTGGCTTTGAATAATGACGATGTGTGGCGCGACCAAGTGATGAGGCTAAGATGACGAAGAGGGGCGATCGGGGAAAAGAAGGAACCGACGTTCTGAGTGGCGACCGATGACGTAGACGGGGGGGTCACCTGACAGCTGGGTGACCTTTAGGATGAATGGCGTTGGGGTAAGCGTTTGTTCATGTTACACGGTGGCAGTATTGGCCAGTCAGGATGACGGTGACAAGGTGGGCAATTCAGGAGTGTCAAGCTCGTTTTCATGACGGACCGCATAGTAGTTATGGTTGCCCTCACGGGGACATTTATACATACTGTGGTTTTAAGGTTCACATGAGGTACACTAAGAGAAAATCAATATGTTTTTCAATTGTCGTCTTTCTGTTAAATGAAGGATGCAGACAAGTGCAATGGTAACAAATTGAACAATGTGAATTAGTAGATGGATAGAAATCCTAATTCTTTTTCTTTTTTTTTAATTTTCAAGAATTGCGAAAATAAACCTGAATGGAAAAGGGGGGGAAAAGGACTAAAATGTTTTTTTTACACTTGGAGGGGGTGGATTTGCGAATTTTGGCTTTGGAGACAGCTTTTGCGAATAAACAATGACAGGCCGGATACCACGTTGCACATTTTGACCGGGTGTTACATCACACATGCATATTGTAATTTTGTACAAATAATGACGGCGGACAATAAAGTAAGGTATGCTTGGTGGTGTGGACGAATAAATTGAAATATTTCTTCAATGAGTAAAAGAAGTGAACGTAAATTTTTTGTTGGCGGTCAACCGAATGTTTTGTGGCAAAGACGCGCTCATGACGCTCTCAGTATTCGCAAAATAACACCGATTGGACACAGGCATAAGTCGCATGTTTGCCAAATTTGCATCCTCATTCGCTGACTTGCACTTCAACAGGCCAGGCCTGCCTTTTAAAGGCACGCACGCATTTAATGTCGCAGATACAACAGTGTAGAATGTGAAAAATGGTGGTCCCCCAAGTGGACAAAAGTCAAACCCTGCACTTCACATGCATATATTTTGGTATTATATGCATAAACATTTCAAATATATGCAATAAATATTGTAGTAATTTCCCTCATTAATTACATAATAAATTGCCTTTGATTTTGATGGTCATTTTTATATAGATAACTAATTTTGAACAGAAGTCAGGGAAACTGTGCGGCAAGATTTTCGGGGCCACAAAAATGACGTGGAGGGCCAGAGATGTCCAGTAGACCTTGAGTTTGACATTTGTGATGTCCATCCACTATATAACAGTCGTTGACCTGTTTCCTAAAAATATATATATTTCTTCTTTATTATTATTATTTTTTTTTAATAAAATAATAATAAAAAAAAAAATAAAAAAAAGGGAGAACAATGATGATGACATGTCAAATGATCAATACTGAGCTCTCCCCGAAAAAAAATAAAAAAATAAAATAAAAATATATATATATATATATTTCTAAACTTGGAGGCTGGACTCAATCTGGTCAGTTTTTATTGCCTGATTAAAATGCTGGGGAAAAAAATGTATCCATTTATGTATTGATGGCACACAACTCGTTGGCTAATATTAATGTTTAAATTTATGTTTCATTGCTATTGAAGGGTTTATAATTTTGATATTTAAGATGCTGTCTTGGAAAGGAATGATCTAATTTGGGTCATAATTTGCTAATGATGACATGAGCCTTCAATTATCAAAATGTAACTTTTTTCCATTATTGTGTTTAGTGTGCCGCAGACTGTACGAGGTCAGGGAGACGACTGAAAAGTGGTCCGCGTGTAAAAAGGTAACTATGCATTATCAACAACATTAAAAGCTTTTTTGAGATTTAATAAATTGAGTCGAGTTAAGTGGAGCCTGGATGAGCGTTTATTCTGTATACAAAATATCATGTGAACATCCCAAATAGTCATGTCAAGTATATGACATGTTAAAAAAATGACTTCAGACTTGCATCCTCCGTGTTTTTGTGCTCCTTTTCAGCCGGCAGCTGCGTAGCGGAAGACATGCGGACAGCAGAACCTTGGCCCGCTCCAGCTGGCCCTCTTCTTCCATCAGCAGATCACTTTTAGGAAACTTCGAGGTAAGAAAAAAAAAAAGGTCAAAGTTACTGCATAATCTGCAACCAAAAAGTTACTGTAAATAAAAATTGGACCTAAATACATGATTAAAACAGTTCCTGAAGCTGTAATGTAACTGTATTGAATGTCAAAGTTAAAAACAATAAAGTGTACTTGAGCAGTGATTCTTTGGCATAGTGGCGATCATGCAGGTTCCCCCTCTCATGCTAGGAGTCCATGCTAAAGGGACGCTTCTCGCCGTCGGGTCGCATCGAAGGCTTCACGGCGGAGATCGGCGCCAGCGGCTCCTACTGCCCGCAGCACGTCACGTTGCCCGTGCAGGTTACGTACTACGACATCTCCGAGCACAGCGCCCCCTCACCCTTCCTGGTCAGTGGAAGCATTCAATCTGCTTGACCTCTGCTTGCCACTTAATAGTATAAAAGTGGCTTAGTATGTCGTCCTTACATGCTTGTGTTGACTTGTTTATCTCGTCTTAATTGGTAACATAAAAATACGGGGGAAGGGGCGGGGGTGGGGTGGGGGTTTGATCACTTGAGGCTGTTCTTTGAGGTTTTATCTACTCCAGACTTTTAGTTGAAGCCCATCCAGGTCAGATCTTTTGAATTAGAGGTCGAGAGGTTCTTGAGTTCACTGCCTCTGGAGCATTTTGAACTCAAATAACTCATCTTTCAAATATTTAAATTGGCAGTTTTTACTATAGATTTTTCAATGCTAATTTTATTTACAGTGAACCCCGTCAATTAGCTGATTATTATTATTATGATTCTTATTTTTGGTACAGTTTGGAACGTTTTTGTTCTGCCTCTAGTTTATTTATGGGTGCAATTCTATTTTGGACCACTAGATAACGGCACACTATTTTATTTGAAACTAAGTTTGAAAGAACAATGAAAGCAGGAAGTATTTCAGCCTAGTCCATTTTTTGTTGCATATTATTAGATGTCAAATTAGGGCTGTGCAATTATTCAAAATGTAACTAAAATTTCAATTATTACACTCTACAATTATAAAATCGGCATAAAAACAAAAAAATATAAATATGAGTTGTTTAAATTGATATATTTGCACTTTTTCTATATATATATATATATATATATAAAAATGACAAATTTAATAAATCTTGTTTGGTCTAAAAATAACTTTTTAATTTTTTTTTATTTGTCTTAATATGTTTTACATGTTTAAACATTTTCTTTTGTACCAAAAAACTAATGCTTGTCCTAATCGTGATTGCAATTATTACCAAATTAATCGTGATGAATATTTTCTTCATAATCGAGCAGCCTTATGTCCTCTTTAATCCTGCTTTTTGCACCTACATAAAGCAACGGCCGTATGTCATGTATGTTTTGATTCATGTTAGGTTCATTGAAGATTTTAAATTGCCAACAGGTGTTCATGGATGTGCTTCAGTTCACCCGCAACTCTACTGAGAAGAATGTTGTAGAAAACGGATGTATAGATAGAATAACATGTATTATACACTCATGGGAATATTGCTTACCATACGTACGTCACGATGACAGATGGCCTCTCTCGCTGTCTTGTTACAGGGTTTGATATCCCTGGAGCAGCTTGGAAAGAAAGGATACAGCATACCCAAAGCAGGGACCATTCAAGTGGTAAGTTCATCATTTTTGTTTGAATCATCTTGTAACATAAGAAAAAGACAAAATCAAAAAAGAAAATCCATATAAATTATCCTAATTTGAATACTGTACTATGAGAGAACATCGGGGCTGTAGTAAGAAAGCATCCAATTGACTTAATTGGTCTGAAAATAGCTTTATTTACAACAAGTAATGCACAGTGTGCCTTGAGATATGACTTGAATTCATTTGGTGACCATGCTTGTAACTCAAAATCATCTTTCCCCACTGAAATAAATGGAAATACATTTAATCCATTCAATTGTTTTTTTTTGGAATGTCGGTTGGCATCTTGTGCATTATGATTAACTCGTTGAGGCTCCTTCTGGTGTGCATGAAATGGCCACCAGGGGCAGAATTCTACAGTCATGCTGACACAAGCAAAGACGTTCTGCTGCTATAAGTCTCTATAATAATGAGTCATTGTAAATGACTGTAATCTTCAGTATTGTTAGTTGTTTTTGTTTTATATTGCTGTCCTGCTTGTGCTCAAGTATATGTCGCTTAAAACGTTAACATCGTCACATGATACTATTCATTAAACCGGCTATGGAGGTTTGCATTTTTAGTTCACATTAAGCTAAACTGACATATTGTAAGTCGCAAGTTGTGGTGACAGTGGACAAGATTGCTGGAGCTCAGACTTCCTCCTTTGCCGACCCGCTCGCTCGACCAATGAAAGGCAGTTTGCAATGGCACAGTCCATCCCAAGACGCGCTTAGGACCGCCCCCCTCATTTGTTTTTTTTTTTTGTTTTTTTCTTTAGAGCTCAGTATTGTTCATTCGATTTGACATCATCATTGCTCTCCTTTTTTTAACAAAAAAAAAAAAAAAAGTTTTTTCTTTTCTTTTTCTTTTTTTTTTAAATACATATACATATATATATATATATATATATATATATAATTTTTTTTGTATGTGGGTGTGCATGTGCGTGTGGGTGTGTGTATTCATCAGTTCACCTAAAGCCCATTAAAAAAAATCCCATACTAATAATATATAATAATAAATTGCCAAATGCAGAAACATCAATGTAAGTTATCACGATGTCGTGGCTCTCGCTAACAGACAGAATTAAGTAACCAGAATTAGGTTAAAAAATTCTATATACGTAGACCATGTTTCTATAAATTTTGATATTTGGTTTTTATTTGAGGCAGATATTTTTTCCATTAAAATGTGATTTATGAGGAGGTTAGACCATTGGTCGATATTCAGAGTTTGTTGATTTTTCCAGTTAACAAGAAGTTTGGAGATAAAGGTATCCTACAGTCCAAAATAGCGGAAAGTTTTTCTAAGACTTTAGTCCAGAAATACATAACCGGAGTACATAACCATAAAGCATGAACATAACACATAACACAGCATAACATAACATAACATAACATAACATAACATAACATAACATAACACAACTCATTTGAATAACATTTCGTCATGGCCGTAAGGACCCAAACTGCCAAAATCAAAATTAAATAAATGACTAAATAGATGAATAAATAAATAAATAAAAATGGATATAAAAAATATAGTTTAAAAATTAAAGACAAATGTATGTATATTATTATTTTTTATTTCCATTTATAATTTTCGATTTTTTTTTTATTACAGTATATACGGTTTATTTTTCGCGTTTAGTCATTTATTTATTTATTTATTTAGAATTTTGTCAGTTTTGGTCCTCCATAATAACCTAGCCTAAAACCTGCAACCGCTGTGTGTTTATCTCCCTTCCAGACCTTATTTAATCCCAACAAAACTGTGGTAAAGATGTTCCTGGTGACCTACAACTTTGACGACATGCCTACCAATCACATGACCTTCCTGCGCCATCGCATCTTCCTGATGCCCGTCGAGGAGGAGGGAGACGGGAAGAAACACGTATCGGCAGGGAGCGCGCCTCTAGACGGCAGGAAGATTCTCTGCTACCTGATACATCTCAGGTATGAGTTCACAATATCACTAAATCTGAGAGTGTGGCGAGATCAAGTTTTCCAAAATTTCTACATAATTTCTTAATTTTTGTAATTTGCTTTATTTAAAAAATAAAAAAAAATTAAAAGTGTAGTGAGTTCCCAGTGTCAGCATTTTTTTTTAGGAAATGGAAATTTAAATAAATCCATAAATGAAAAGTTTCCTGTATCTCACTGAGAGAGAAATGCATGTGAATGCAGCTAATTTGGGGTTTTCGTCAGGGTTCGTAAAAGCTTTCAAAAGACGGTAAAAAATTGTCAGAATATGTTCGAAATGGTTTTGTGAAAAGTCAAAACTGTGAACATCTTACAAATCCTGATGAAAACCCCAAATTTTGCTTCGTTCGCAAGCGTTCCCCACTCGCAGCTTTATCGGCCTCCAGATTAGTAAAAAGGCCGATGCCGATATTTGTCAAAATGTCAAATATTGGCACCGATAATCGGCCTGGCCGAGAATCGAGTCACGTATTCAAGTTAGTCGCGAATGTAGTACAGACGCTCCCCACCTTACGAACGAGTTACGTTCCGGACGATCGTTCGTAAGGTGAATTTGTTCGTAAGTTGCTTCAGTGCTATATTTTGTATTATAATTTATGTTTAAAGCCTATAGAAGTATATTGAATGTTTATATAAGTATGTTTAAGGCTTGTACAAGTAACCTGCATTGGTTTGTACTGAAAAAAAATTAATAAAATGGAGAGAATACGTACTGTACTACGTATGTTAGAGAGAGAGAGCGAGAGACACACACAGTATGTACATGTACGTAATAAGATAAATAAAATGAAGTTTAACTTACTTTTGGAAGATGTACTCGATGCTTAAGGAGATGATGGAGGAGGAGGAAGAGGAGGATTTTATATCATGAGAGATTCTTCGTCGTCGCTGGAATCGGCTTCAAAAGTTATTTCCTGCTTCATGGGGACCGGCGTTTTCTTCCTCCTCCTCCTCGCCACGTTGCTCAGCCTCCAATGAGCTCTCACAGCGCCAATCGTCGGTATTAGCGGCGGAAAGAAGCACTACGCGCAATACAAAATCCAACTTACAGCATTTCTTTCCAAACATTTTCCGACATACTGTACGCGCAGAAATGTTCGTATGTACCGTTGTTCGCAACTCGATTGTTCGTAAGTAGGGGAGCGTCTGTACTGTAAAACACGAGGATGGTCTGGAACCCCCGCAATAAACAAGCGTATTCTTATTTATCAAGACGCACCTGCATTTTCATTACTGTACAATATTTCTGGGAAATCCCACAGTTGTATTGCTTTATAGTGAGGATGACCAAATATGGTTCTGTTGAACTGAAATCCCCGTTTTGTCTTTTTTTTTTTTTTTTTCCCTTTTGTTGGCAACTCAGATTCCACAGCTCCAAATCTGGGAAGATCTACTTGCACAATGATATCCGGCTGCTATTCTCCCGCAAGCCCGTTGAAGTGGACACGGGGATCCCTTACGAGCTGAAATCTTTCACCGAGGTGCCAAGTAACCCTAAATACTCTCCCCGTGTGTGAGCCTCCTGCGCTTCCTAACAAAGAGGGAGACAAACAGACTGGATTTGACAGGGACAGACAGACAGACTGACGGACTGGGTTTTTGATCCAGCCCGGGGTCAAAAGTGTGTACAAAGAAATGCACAAACACTGACACACGCGCACACACGGCTGACTGAATTCAGACTTGACACATCTGGTGGTGACTCACGTTTAACTTTGCATGCCTTGTGACTTCAACACCTGAGTTTTCCTCGAGTGCCGTACGTAACACGCTGTCCTTCACTCTGCCTGCACGCGTAACCCAAAATGGCATCACGCTGGCCACGAAATTGAAACACACGGTGTGATTGACAAACGCTAAAACGAGAATTTTGGTCAGTCATGAAGAGAAGACCCCGACGTTATTTGACTTTTCAAGCCAGGAGGGTCGTCCCTTGTGACAAAAAAAAAAAAAAAAAAGCAAATCAACTTCCTGCTATGTAGCCAGAATGAGGGACAATGTGCTATTTCTTTTTTTAAAAATTTTATTTTTTTAGATTCTGTTCAGAACAGTCTGATGTCCGAGCAGAAGAATGAAAAATGTGTAGTATTTTTTAATTTATGGATTTCTTGTTTTTTCGCAAATGTCTTAAGAAGCAATATGCTGCACAAGAGTAGAGTGTGTTCTTAAAGCCAGACGACCTTTCTCTCTCTGGAAGGAGACGGGACTTAAGGGAGGGAGGGAATCACAGGGGAGGGGAGGGCGGGGGGGGGGGTATTTAATGACGGAGAAAATATATGTACATATGAATAAACTTTGCGACTGTCGAGAACAACCTGTTTGTTGAGCCTTTTCTTTTGGTGTCTACAAAAGACAGTACAAGATTGCTTTGATGTACGCTAGCTTATTGCTAACACATAACTCTTTGACTGCCAAAAACGTTAAATAACGTTTCGTAAAATCCTATGGAGGAGTGCCAAAGACGTTAAAATACGTTTTTTTCAAAACAGGTGAAACTAACCATTTTCTATTGTTGATTACTCAAAAATGGAATAAGGTAGAAACAAACTCTTTTTTTTTCTGATGGAAGATGAGAGTCCAATCTTGTTTTGGCAGTATGTGTGTTTCCATAGTCCAAACACATAATTTTCTATGGACCTTGAAAGATCAGTCAAAATGCTTAAAATCGGCTGGCACCCACGGCATCCCTTTTCTGAAAACGTCTGGCAGTCAAAGAGATAATGGAAAGCAACCCCCTTCGCTCAAAGCTGTTTTACAGGATTATGATCTCTTATACTTTGCTGCCATCTGCTGGCCATTTTTCAGTTCAGAGGCTGAATCAAAGCCTTCTGTATGCTCTAGCATAAATAAATTTCAAAAAGTATAAATACGTCTTTGGGAGCATGGTAATATTTAAAATAGGATGTATTTATATGTTTTGGGGAGAAAATTAGTTAAGAGTTAGTGCTCACTTGAAAGCCAAAGCAAAAAGGTGTGTCTTGAGCCTCCTCTTAAAAATATTAGAGATAGACCGATACCAATTATTTGTAGTCGAGAAGGTCGATAACCGATATTTGGAGCCGATATTCATTTTGCATAAAAAGGGAGCAAAAAAATATTGACATAAAAAAAAAAAATACAAATGCCAATCTAGACTTTTTAATGTCTTAAAGCATGTTTATCAAACAATTTTTCAGACTTTTTTTTTCTACGTTTTTTTTTTATATATATACATAATTTTAGAAAATAGAAAATCCATTTAAATTTCCAACAAACTGAGCTCCCAATGTAATTAGTAAGTCTTAAAAAGTTAAATGGAAACTTAAACAAGCAAATCCAGAGCTCTATATAGTTTAATACAGTACATATTTTTTCCCCAAATTTAAAAAAATACCTGAAATTTTTAACTTTCACATGACTTTGTTTTAATGTTGAACAAAAGCAAAAGGTTCAGAAGGTTCCCAGGGTCAACAGCATCTCTCATAAAGTTAACTGAAACCGTACCCTGAGATTGAAATGCCCAATATCGGCACGATAATCCGCCGATTATTTGTCTACCCCTAAAAAATATCTCACTTTTCATACATAAAATTGCAAATCAAAGTGCTTATTTGGGCCAGATAACAAATTACAATCATAGGCCATAGACAGCAACTGTAGGTGTTACTTAAAACCTTTTATAATAAAACGATTCTTCACAATGAAATAGTTCCAGTCAAGTGACAAAACAATCCCTCTTTTTTTTTTTTTTTTGCATTTTTATACAGGAAGTAATTAGAAAAAACCTGAGAGGCTTTATGTCATCTATATGACGTCGCGCAGCATGTGGGCGGCACCCTCGATGACCTGGCTCATCACCGACACCAGGAGATGCACTTGGGCCCAAGCGCTGGCTTTTCCCGACGACATGGCTCCGGCGTAGGCGTCGCTCAAACCGGGGAAGGTCCGCGTGGTGATTTGGATTGGCGCCCAGATGACGTGTCTAGCGAACACCACATTAGAAAGAATTTTCCACGTTTTTCTTTAATGAACTACAATCACATTATCACTGAAGCAACCCCCTTTGCTCCCGGCTGTTTTACTGGATTTTGACAAATTTTGCAAGGCCCACAGAATATTGTGTTCTATTGCTATAAAAAAACATGGAACCTACTAAAAGAAAGATTAAGAGTATCTTCTTCCATCAGGAAAAAAAAGTATATTTCTATATACAGTACCATATATAAGTTTTCATCATTATTCACAAATCTGTCGAAAACACTGTCAAAAAGAGCTTGTTGCAACATGGCCCTGTCTAATCTATACTCTGCTGCCACCTGCTGGCCATTTTTTTATAATAACTACCATTGCTTTAAGCCACCTCTTCATGTCAGAAGCTGCATCAAAGACGTCTGTATGCTCTTGCATAAAAAAAAAAAAGTGAAAGACAAAAGTATTAAAAAAACGCATTTACACATTTTTTTAGTTTGAATGAGCCAAAGATCAATTTTTTATTTGTATTTTGTTTTTTAAGAAGCTCAAGATTTCGATTGACTGAGATCTGAATGGCTTATTCCCAAAATTGAGTTTTTCTTCCTTCTTACCTGAATTTACCCAAGGTCACAGGGTTCAAGAAGGCGCGGTCCAACAGCATGAGCTGGTCATTGATCGTTCGCAGCTTCAGCGGCCTAAAAGAAGAGAGAAGTGATTGTTGCCGCTTTACGTGAGAGAGGACATACGTATGTGTGAGTGAGTGTGCGCGCGTATATGTGTTACGTTTCATTTGCCAGGTCTGAGCTTCGAATGACTTGTTCTAGGTGGTTCGATGCACTTCGAAAGCTGGCCACCGCATGTTTTATTGGTTCTGAAATTTGATAAAAGTAAACAATTCCACATGAGTTTCAAAACGCGTGTGGGAACATTCGATTCTTTTACCCATGGAGATATTCATAGCAAGAAGCGGGTTTTCAAACTGGCTCAAAGCCTCGTCAAGGGAGGCCTCCAGACTCTCCGCATAATCGCTGCAGTTCATCGGCAACAACAGACTGTCGGCCAGTCGCACCAGGACGCTCCCGGCGGTCTTGCCGACGGCCTGGTGGGTGTAGAACCCTGAAAGGAAAAGTGTAGGGCAGATTGATCGGGAAATAGATTTGAACACCTTGCGGTATCATTAAGGATTGGAAATAAATGCTTCTTTTTTTTTTTTGTTGCTCTCCAAGCTACATATGAAATTGTAAATATAGTTATGTTTTATATTTGTAATATATTTGTCCCCATTCAAGTTTAAGAATTTATCTCTTACTTTACTATTGTATCTTAAAATCATCAATAATTTATTGAAAATCGGACTTCAAGCAAAAAAAACAAAACACACATTGAAGTCGAAATCTAATCTAATGAAGACATGACATTTTTAACTAATTCACTCCGAGCCATTTTCACTGAAGCAACCCCCTTCGCTCCCAGGTGTTTTAATGAGGTTTTTTTTTGCAGCAATTCACATTCAAATTTAGTTAAGTTTAATCATTATTCACAGATCTGTTTAAAACAGTGTGGAAAAGAGCTTTTTGGCAACATGGCCCTGGTTGATCTCTTATACTCTGCTGCCACCTTGTTGTCCATTTGTGTAATAACTATCATTTCTTCAACCGTTCTCTGTAGTTAAGAGGCTGAATCAAAGCCTTCTGTATGCGCTAGCATTTAAAATCTAATCTAATAAAGGCATGACTTTTTTAACTAATTCACCCCGAGCCATTTTCACTGAAGCAACCCCCTTCGCTCCCAGGTGTTTTAAGGAGTTTTTTTTTGCAGCAATTCACATTTCAAATTTAGCTAAGTTTAATCATTATTCACAGATGGGATGTGGAAAAGAGCTTTTTGGCAACATGGCCCTGGTTGATCTCTTATACTCTGCTGCCACCTTGTTGTCCATTTGTGTAATAACTATCATTTCTTCAACCGTTCTCTGTAGTTAAGAGGCTGAATCAAAGCCTTCTGTATGCGCTAGCATTTAAAATCTAATCTAATAAAGACATGACATTTTTAACTAATTCACTCCGAGCCATTTTCACTGAAGCAACCCCCTTCGCTCCCAGGTGTTTTAATGAGTTTTTTTTTGCAGCAATTCACATTTCAAATTTAGCTAAGTTGAATCATTATTCACAGATGGGATGTGGAAAAGAGCTTTTTGGCAACATGGCCCTGGTTGATCTCTTATACTCTGCTGCCACCTTGTTGTCCATTTGTGTAATAACTCATTTCTTCAACCGTTCTCTGTAGTTAAGAGGCTGAATCAAAGCCTTCTGTATGCGCTAGCATTTAAAATCTAATCTAATAAAGGCATGACATTTTTAACTAATTCACTCCAAGCCATTTTCACTGAAGCAACCCCCTTCGCTCCCAGGTGTTTTAATGAGTTTTTTTTTTGCAGCAATTCACATTCAAATTTAGCTAAGTTTAATCATTATTCACAGATCTGTTTAAAACAGTGTGGAAAAGAGCTTTTTGGCAACATGGCCCTGGTTGATCTCTTATACTCTGCTGCCACCTTGTTGTCCATTTGTGTAATAACTATCATTTCTTCAACCGTTCTCTGTAGTTAAGAGGCTGAATCAAAGCCTTCTGTATGCGCTAGCATTTAAAATCTAATCTAATAAAGGCATGACATTTTTAACTAATTCACTCCGAGCCATTTTCACTGAAGCAACCCCCTTCGCTCCCAGGTGTTTTAATGAGTTTTTTTTGCAGCAATTCACATTTCAAATTTAGCTAAGTTTAATCATTATTCACAGATGGGATGTGGAAAAGAGCTTTTTGGCAACATGGCCCTGGTTGATCTCTTATACTCTGCTGCCACCTTGTTGTCCATTTGTGTAATAACTATCATTTCTTCAACCGTTCTCTGTAGTTAAGAGGCTGAATCAAAGCCTTCTGTATGCGCTAGCATTTAAAATCTAATCTAATAAAGGCATGACATTTTTAACTAATTCACTCCGAGCCATTTTCACTGAAGCAACCTCCTTCGCCCCCAGGTGTTTTAATTAGTTTTTTTTTTGGCAGCAATTCACATTTCAAATTTAGCTAAGTTTAATCATTATTCACAGATGGGATGTGGAAAAGAGCTTTTTGGCAACATGGCCGTGGTTGATCTCTTATACTCTGTTGCCACCTTGTTGTCCATTTGTGTAATAACTATCAATTCTTCAAACGTTCTCTGTAGTTAAGAGGCTGAATCAAAGCCTTCTGTATGCGCTAGCATTTAAAAAAAAATAAAAAATTAAAAA
Organism: Vanacampus margaritifer; assembly: GCF_051991255.1. Taxonomy (NCBI): domain Eukaryota; kingdom Metazoa; phylum Chordata; class Actinopteri; order Syngnathiformes; family Syngnathidae; genus Vanacampus; species Vanacampus margaritifer. The sequence goes on from NC_135434.1 coordinate 4,373,716, forward strand.
AACGTCTAAATACGTTTTTGGGACCATGGCAATATTTAAAATAGAACCTTTTTATACATTTTTGGGAGCAAATGAGTTAATTAGCCGTTGCATCTGCGACGTTGCACAATGTGTCAGTTCAATCATGTTCAGCTGCGTCGCTCTCTGTGCAGTGGGCTTTTGTCACAAATCTGCAGTGAGCTCATAAATGGCCATGGCGTCAAGTTGTGTGTTTGTGTTCCACGATTCAGGGTCACTCACCAGGATCAATGAACTTAGAGGAATAGTCGAACGTGTCGTACGCAGTGTGATAGGCTGGGTAAATCCGAGCACTCGTTTTTGTCTGGGAAGAAAAACAGTTGGAAATTGGGGGGGAAAAAAGATGAATAATACAGAGCTAAGATGCGAGTGAATTGAATCAAACCGAATCGATGGAATGTTCTTATTTATTGGGAATTTTCAATACCCTGTCAAAAGTGTATGAAATATCCAAGGACGTGATTCCCAAGTAGTGGACAAAAGGGGCGTAATCACTTCCGGCTCCTGTCAGGTACCGCAGACTGTTGCAGAAACATGAACATTGAGTAAGATGACAAATCTTAACCCTATAAAGCCAAACGTATCGTATTAAATACAAGACATTTTGAGCCCTCTATTTCATTAGTCCAATTTTTTTTTCTCCCATTAAAATCGTGACGTTTAAGATCTGACACATGCATTGCGCGGATAGTCCATTAGAGGGCAGTATCGCCCAGCCACCTTGCAAGATCGCCCCAATTGAGAAAGGAGAGACACCTATACTTTTGAACTCATTCACTGCCATTGACGGCTATAGATGTCAAAAATTCATTTGAACTATTTCACATTCCCCCCCCCCCCCTTACACACACTTTTGTTAACAAGAGTATGAAAACCTAGGGGGAAAAATTATTGTACATTTAGAACAGGTATAAAATTTGTGATTAATCTTTAGTTTAAATAAGTAATTAAACAAAAAATAAAATATTTTTTAATTGTAATTAATCGCATGACTTCAATAGTTAACTCATTGTTAACTCACATTTTATATCTGTTCTAAATGTACAATATTTCTTTTCTAGGTTTTCATACTCTCTGGAAAAAAATGAAACTAATAGAAATAGTTCAAATGAATTTTTGCCGTCTATAGCCGTCAATGGCAGTGAATGAGTTAATAGTGGGAAATGTTCTTTCTGATTTTGGGAAATATTTTTTATATGTCTGTTTATTATTATATGTTTGACAGTGTAGGTTTTGGGAAATATAATAATAAACAGATATATAAAAAATATGTTTGACAGTGTAGGAATTTAAAGTATTGTGACCAGATGTATCAAATATGACACAAATCAAAGTCATGTGGAAGTTGATAAAAAAAAACAACAACATTGGTTTGTTCAAAAGGACCAATAAATACTGTATTTACAAATAATTAGAATTTTCTCTCATATAGTTCATGGTTTAGGCTTTATAGGGTTAAAATAAAGAAAAGAAATCATCGATAACAGACAGGAATAGCTAACACTAAATCATTTATTATGAAAACGACAAGAATGGATCAAAATGGGTCACAACATAGTGACTCTGCTTTCCTTTTATGTTTGAAGTGAAAATGCAACACCTGGGAATAAGTCCATAGACCGGGCTGGTTCTGTTCGAATAGCGGATCCACTTGTCATATACAGACATTGAATCCAGTCCAGGAGCTTTGACCTGTCCGACAGAAACACTCGGATCACACAAAACCATCGAACCATGCTGTCTTTTTTTTTTTCTTTTTTTTTCAATCCCCTCCAGTCTGCTCTTGCTGATTTTTCCCAACATCGAGACCTCGGACAGACTTTTTTTTTTTTTGAGAAATCCACACAACACATCCTGGATCAGGATATTGAACTTGGCTTGATATTGACCTGCTTAGCAGCTTTGAAGATGACGTTCTGTAGCGACGGCATCCCTGCCGCTTGTAGAGAGGCATTGCCTGAGGATGTGAAGAGGAAAACAATACTTGTGAGTTAACGTTCCAACCTTTCTTGTGGTCAGTGAACACAACCTTTACATTTTTTTAGTTAACCATTGGAGATAAAAAAAAAAAAAAGGATCAAATACATCCCAATATTTGTCCCCGGTAAAGTTTCCTTGACTTGAACAAAATACAATTTAAGCTTGAGATTTCAATTTCTTGTGAACAATCGGCATAACAACCCTTTATGTTTTTCCTCAGTCGTAATGCCACTCTGTAGGGAACCATACGAAAATGAGTCTTAAAACCGCTTTTCTCCGCCAGGGAACTTCACAGCATCAGTTCTAAAAGTCAAAGTAGTAGTAGGTAAGTGGGGAGCTTCTTACCTTGAACAGCGATATCCACGTTGATATAAGCAACGGTGCGTTCACTCAGCTTGGTGAAGTATTGCTGTAAAATACAATAATAAAAAATAAATAAATAAATAAAAGCGTACACGTGCTTCCATTTGGCCAACACTTGCTGATCATAAGTTTGCCGAATTCAAAATGGTTACCTCAGTGTATTCACTCGACCCGATAAGGCCGAACTCCTCAGCCCCCCAGCTTCCAAATATAATGGACCTGCGAGGCCTCCATTTGCCTGCAGCGCAGATGAGCTAAAAGCTTAAAAACTCCAAGCCAATCCAATCCACTTTATTTCTACAGCACATTTTATAAACAAGCGTTTCCAAAGATCCGCACATTATCATATACATAAAATCTAGTAAAACCAACTCTAAAAATAAAAAACAGTCAATAAAATACTAAAATAAAATAAGTTTTCTATATATTTTTTTATTTATTTATTTATTTTTACTTATTTTATTTTAGTATTATATTGGCTTTTTTTTTTTTTTTTAGAATTTATATATATATATATATATATTTTTTTAAACAGTCAATAAAATACTAAAATAAAATAAGTAAAATATAATAATAAAATAATAATGAATAAATAAAAAAAATAAAATATATATATATATATATGATAAATTTCAAAACAAAACAAAAGTTCAGAAGTTTGAACATGTTGAAGTTTGAACTCCTCCTCACCTTGCTTGACCATCTTCCCGAGCACACGCGTCAGCTCCAGCATGACGGACGTCCCGCTGCTCGGGTCGATGGCGCCGTGAACCCAACTGTCCCTGTGGTTGCCGTAGATCACGTAACGGTCTGTGGACAGCCAAGCAATGTAGCGTGATCGCTTGCAGCCAATGATGGCCAATAGGGGTATGTAGTATGTAACCAATTACTTTCAAATTTTTAGTAATACATTTTTTCAAAAGTAATCGTTACTATTTTCCCAATTTTAATGCCGATCAGATACAGGTTTTTTTTTTTTTTAACAAGTCTAAATACGGAATTCTAGTTAATATTGCGGTAGTGGAATTTGAGTTAAGCAGCAAAATACAGCCATATATATATATATATATATATATATATATATATATATATAATCAGAAGGCAGCCATTTTGCCACTTTCTGTCACGTGAAAATGACATCACAGTTGCTCAGGTCTCAGGTAACAACCAATCACAGCTCAGTTTCACAAAACAGGTGAGCTGTGATTGGCCGTTGCCTGAGCTCTGAGCAACTGTGATGTCATATTCAATCGACAGCAAGTGGCAAAATGGCCGCCCCCCACCCCGAGATTGATTAAAAATGGCTGGATTTTGCTACATAACTCATATCCCACAAATGTAATATTAATCAAAATGTCATGTTTAGACTAGTGAGGTCACATATAACATATTATTGTTAATAAATGTTTAAGGTTGACTTTGTTTGGTCTGGCTGAATTTGACACTTTACCAGGCTCCACGGCGCCCCGAATGACTCCCATCACGTTGGAGGAGTTCTTCACCTCGCCGTAGTTGAAAATGTCCAGCTTCACGTCACTACAAAACAGAAACATTGCCTTACAGAAGCATTCTAATTTAGTTTGGACTGATTTATTATTCTGTTATAGGGCATTTCATATTGAAATTTTATTAGGGAGGCAAAAGAACAAAGCTTGCCAAGTATGTGTAACTACCTGTTGTTGAAGGCAGAAGAGGGTCGAAAGCCTGGACCGCCATAGTTGTATGTGCAGTTAAAACCTCCTTGCCATTTTGCCGGCGCTGCTTCTCCGCCCAGCTCACTGAAACATCCAATGTATTGTTTCTGTTTGCAATTCTCTTTATTTTTGTTTAATTTGACAGTAAACTTCACAAACCAGATTAACATGTAGGCATCCTCAAAGCCAATAGGTTGAATTGGAATGGGAGGAATCCCAGTGATGTCCTTCAGTGGAATTCTGTATGTTTCTTCTGCAAAATAGTGGCAAAAGTGTCGACACACTTTGAAGTGATTGTGCACTTTGGTGTGGCCTCTTGCAAAAAAAATAAAAATAAATAAATAAATCACGCTTGTGTCATACTTTATGAGAAGAACAATAAAACACAAGCAATAAAAGAGCATTTTGCGTCACATCCCCATTCCCTACGTTTACGTGGCTTACCTTTTGCTGCCAAATATGGAGTGAGCAGGTCTCCGTAGGTCGAAGCGTATGCGCCTCTTTCCACGCCGGATGGGGGCATGTACCAGGAATGTGGATATGTCTCGTTGGCGTCCGACATGAAGCCGTCGTTAATGTCCGATGGGTCCGTGTAGACCAGCACGCCAAGGATACCGTAAGGGGCTGCATCGATGGCCTCGGATGATACGCATGAAAGTATTGTGGAGTCGTTCAAAACAAAACCAAGCGTTTTGAAGAGAAGCGCATTGTGGGACTGCAGTAACAACTTTGCGCCAATAGAGGGTGCCAATTGACTGAAACGGACATGAGTAGACTAAAATGTGAGTGTAGATGCTGGAACATGGTGCCCAGCACTTGCACTGAACTCAAGCCCCGAGTACTTTTGATACATAAAATCTCCCCACTCCCACCTCCACCAAAAACTAAATAAAGACGGATAATAATAATAAAAAAAAAAAGGGACCTATATATCCCAATAAAGCATTTTCCTTAAAATGTAATGAAATTAATGGTGATTTTCTATTCTTCTAATTTATTTTTGTCATTTATTTATTTATATATCCGGCAAATGAAATACAATAAATGGTGCAACTCACTTTGTCTGCTCTCCCCGTTCCACCGGATTTTGTGATGGCGATGGTGTTTTTGAGAGGCACTCTTTGGCTCAGATCCTGGTAGTCAGACGCTCTCCCATAGTTGGCGTACACAAGTTTGCCCTTAAAAACAGTGAAAAACAAAATGATACAACAACAGTAACGATGTCGAATAATATACTTTTTAACTAGACATCCATGATGCTTTATCACCGAAAGTTATGTAATAATTCCAAAGGTCACAACTTCCTATTGTAGGTTAATTTAAGTTATTGCTTTACTTATATTGGTCTCTCGTGAATTTTTTTATTGTTCATGGGCTTAATATTTAACCGAGGCATGTTCTGTTTTTTTTTCATTTTGCTCAAGTTCTCACTTGAATGTTAGACATTGTCAGCATATTTTGATCAATTGTAATTTACCTGAACTTGCCCAGCTGGAGAATAGCAAGCATAAGGTTGAACCACAGCAGGATTCTCCTGGTCCGGCGTGTAGGCCTTCTCTTTCTCTATGACCGTATGCAGCACGCCATTGGATGGGCTCACTATTAAAAAAAAAAAATAATAATAATTTTTAAGACAGAGTATATACAGTAGCTACTGTACGATGTTATCTGTACATCAATATTGTAATCGTGATGACAACTTACCAACAGTGACCTTGTTGGGCTTGTCAGGATCAGGAAAGGACAGGTAGACCATGTATTCTTCTCTCCACGCCTGGTCCAGACCCGTTTCAGGATCGCGCCATCTGTTCAGCATCAGCTGCACCGTTTGCTCGTCTCCGGCTGTGGTGGCCAAGTGAGGCACTTTAGTCAATTCCCTGTAGATATAAAAAAAAAAAAAATTCTGGGATTATAACTTTTTAAGTTTTCAATGAGTGTCCTATTATAGGATAAAGCCCATTGCCTAATATATAAACACTGGAATATTTTGCTTGATTTTGATTTGTTATATTTGAAGTTTTTTTTTTATGCGAACTGACCTGAGGTTTTCTTCAATGCGTTTGTTGTCCAACTCGGACAAAAGATCCTCAAGCAGGTTCTCATCCACATCCTTGGACAAATCCTTCACCCAGGTTGGCGCAGAGTCGCTACTTTTGTCTATGCCGTAGTGTCCGATCAGGATTCCGGCGGTCAGCACGGCTGCACCGCACAAAATGCCAATCAACACACTCTTTATCATGTTTTTAAGCTTTCATTAACTCAATTAAATTGAGGTATTAGTGATGAATGCTGATTTTAAAAATATTCCAGAGAAAATATTTGCATTGTCCCAAAGGATCTGTTCAACAGCAGCGACCTGGCGACACTGGCAGACACACTCACGATAGCAGTGACGCTGATGTTTGGATGGGGTGGATCCTTCTGAGTATGTAGGTGTGTTCGCATGTGTGTGGGCTTTTTTTCTCTTAAGTTATGTTCATTTATTTTTGCCACATTTAATACTCCTCATTTTGGGCACCGTTAGCTCCCAAACTTTAGTGAGTCTCTGAATGATGTGAATCTTTTTTGAAGTCAAACAGAATGAGAAAATAATCCATCCATCCATTTTCTTGACCGCTTGTCTTCACAAGGGTCGCTGGATATAAATATAAAAAAATATATTTCAAGGTTCGTACCAACCTATCAACAAAATTACTACTATACTACTACTACTACTATACTAACTATAACTCAGATTTTTTTTTTTAAAAAGTACTCTTTTTCATAAACAAAATAAAATTAAAAAGTGTGTTTAAAAAAACAAGAACTAGTTAAAACTACATCATACTTTTATCAAATTAATTGAAAGTAAGTAATTTTAGCTAAGATGTCCTTGTCGTTGTCAATGAACTCTTTTACTGCCAAAAACGTTAAATGACGTTTAGTAAAAACCTACGGAGGGCCGCCAAGGACGTTTAAAAGACGTTCTCCAATTTATTTATTTTTTGGGGGGGAAACGGGTGGAGGAAAGCCTTGGCCAGCTGTGGTGAAAGTTTCAAGCAGATCTCGTTAGCCTAATGACTATTTTTGGCCCCTAGATGGCAGCGATGACTCTTTTGACAAGATTGGGTAGGCGGCAGTAGAAGACGCGAGGCGGAGCTAGATGGCTGAGGAAGCGAACAATGGCGGCCGGTTGCAAGCAGCTCATCGACCAATGTTAAAGAGCACAGTGATGACAACGATGATGATGATGGCGGCTCCGAGGTTGACGCCGAAGTTGGAAGCGTTGACGCGGCGGCTATGACCACGTCATAAAGCCTCACCGGCTAGCGATGCTAACACCGGAAAACGCGGAGCACAACCGAGCACGCTCAGGCGGACGTTCAATCGGACGACGAAGAGTGCCCCGAGTCCAATGCATATTCATCGGAGGAGTGTGTACACTCTGCTACTTGCTATTCCCCGGAAAAAAAGGCCGTCAAGAAAGTGTAACGTCTGCACGCGAAAGGGGCAATCGCAGTGAAACGAATCTGTTGTGCAAATCCTGCTCCGTCTCCTTGCACGCAGGGGAGTGTTACAAAAAGAAAAACTGTATTTGAAACATCCACATAATTGTAAATAGTACCACAGTTGCACACATTTGTAAATAGTTTGCGAAATTGTTTTGTCAAATTCTTACACTGTTGAATGGAAATAAACGTATTTTGCAATCTAAAAACACATTTTCATTGTTGGTGGAAGTGTTTTACAGAAGTAAAGCACTATTTAGGTGTTTGTGGCATCATTCATGGACAAAAAGAAGTTTACAATTCACTAGAGTGCATGAAATAATACCGTTTCACAAAAAGCTTGTTTTCTCCGTTTTTTTAAAAGCAGAGCATTTCGGTGAAACTAACCATTTTCTATTGTTGATTACTGAAAAACGGAATAAGGTAGAAACAAACTTTTTTTTCTGATGAAAGATGAGAGTTCAATCTTTCATTTGGTAGTACGTGTGTTTCCATAGTCCAAACACAACATTTTCTGTGGACCTTGAAAGATCAGTCAAAATGCTTAAATCGGCTGGCACTGGCGACATCCCGTTTCTGAAAACGTCTGGCAGTCAAAGAGTTAATTTAATACTTTTAGGCTTGATTTTAAATGCATTTTTACTATTTACTTGCTCAAATTCCATCCAGGAAGGCCAAAATTAAAAAATATAAAATCTCGGGATTCTAACCCAGAACCTGGCATGCTAAACACTAGTCCGACCTGCTGTCCATTACAAATGTGTATTATTTCAACCCAGAGCCGTAGATAGACGGCCCTGTTTTAACCAAAGCGATGCTGCACCCTTGTGGCGACCAATGTCATTACATAACATTTTTTTCTTTTTCTAGCAACTTTTACAGTGCTGCTCCTTGTGTTGAGACATGGAACTGCATACCCAAACAAATGAAAACATCACACGTAACCAGAAAGCGACACAGTTGTCTTTTTTTTTTCTTCCTTATTTAAGTTTTTTTTTTTTTTTTTACAACTTTTAAGTTTTTGGCATCTCTGAGACAAACTCCGCGTTGATATCTGATGAGAAGCACAAGTTGAATTCTCCCAGCATGCATTTGCTCTTCCAGCCCATTCGCTTTCACTTGCTCCCGTCCTGTCTGCCGGGCGCGTCCAAATCGAAACGGTAACTATTTTTATTTTTACACTGTATGATTTAAAAGAGCATCTATCTGGACCTAGTTGGCAAAGTCGAGTTTGCGTTGTAGAAAGTTATCGATGTTATGCGTATATTTTACAAGGGCTTATTCTAATCAATGTTGATCGCTACGAATCAATGCGAAAATAGTTTACTAATCAGTTAATGTCATTATTAAAATGGCGGGTGACGCGAGCCTGTAATCAACACAGTGTTAACCTTAAAACAGTCACTGTCCTTTTTTTTCTTTACTTTTTAAATCATTAAAGTGTAGCTAGCTACCCGATCACACAGTAAACCAGAAGGAACAAGGAAACGTGAATTCACGAAGGCTTGTCCTAAAATTAGTTGATCACTTGTAACAATTGGACTGACTTATTTGATCAAAACTGAAAAAAAAATAGAGAGGCGACGTAACAGTAAAAATGCATTAATTATTATTCTTGTTGTCCTACTCTTATGTCACATATGTTTTCTGTGATTTTATGGCCGGAACTGGTAGTCATTTAGATGAAAAACAGTTCAACTGCATTCATATACTCACTCACTCTAATCAATGTATTAATTTTCTTTTCTTTTTTTTTTCTTTTTTTTTTTTTTCTTTTTTTGGGAGATGTACGTATGTATGTATGTATGTATTCATTTTCTAACATTCCTTTTCAGGGTTGCAGGGCCCTGGAGCCTAAAGCAGACCGCAGAGCTCATTTAGGGACAATTACCATTCACACGCAAGCTCTTCTTCGAACCCAGTCTCATTTCAAGGTATGTGAACTGAACTCAGTTCACGTTATGGAGCGAGCAATTTAAAAGTCATTACTCTCTGTTTCGGGCAGCACGGTGGGTGACTGGTTAGCACGTCAGCTGACTGGTTAGCACGTCGGCTGACTGGTTAGCACGTCGGCTGACTGGTTAGCACCTCCGCCTCCCAGTGCTGAGGACGTGAGATCGAGTCCGGCCTTCGGCCTTCCTGGGTGGAGTTTGCATGTTCTCCCCGTGCTTGCGTGGGTTTTCACCGGGTACTCCGGTTTTCCTCCCACATTCCAAAGACATGCATGGCAGGTTAATTGAACACTCCAAATTGTCTATAGGTGTGATTGTGAGTGTGGTTGTTCGTCTCTGTGTGCCCTGCGATTGGCTGGCAGCCAGTTCAGGGTGTACCCCGCCTACTGCCCGAAGCCAGCTGGGATAGGCTCCAGCACCCCCGCGACCCTTGTGAGGAAAAGCGGCCAAAAAAATGGATGGATACTCTCTGTTTCATACTCATAAAGAATAACAGTGTGACATACCATATAATGCAGGGGTGGCCAAGTTCGGTCCTCGAGAGCTACAATCCAGCCTGTTTTCCACGTTTCTCTCCCCTAACACACCTGGCTCATGATCAGGATCGTTATTAGGCTTCTGCAAAGCTTGCTGATTAGCTGATCATTAGATTCAGCTGCGCTGCAGGAGGGAAACATGGAAAACAGGCTGGATTGTGGCTCTCGAGGACCGAACTTGGCCACCCCGGATATAATGAATGAACACTTCTTGCTGGTTTGTACCCCAACAGGTCCTGTTTGAGCAGCCGCCATGTTTGTGGCTCCTCTTCGCTTGGTGGTCTTTCTTTACCTGGGCCGGGTGTTGGGGACGCAGCTTCCGCAATCCAACCTGCAAAACATAACCGGCGCTCAGCCGTTCCCGTGGCATGAGATGAGACTCCCTCAAAGCGTCGTACCCGTCCACTACGACCTGGCCATTCACCCCAATCTGACCACCCTGACCTTCAGCGGCGTCGTTCGCATCCGGCTGGACGTGCTGGAGGACACCAACGCCATCGTTCTGCATGCCAAGCAGCTGGAGACTTCTAACGCAAAGCTGAAGACGCCCGAGGGGGTGCGGCCTCTTCAGGTTGTGGACAATTTTGTTCATCAGCAGCTTGCCCTGATGTCAGACGAGGTGATCCCCAAAGGGCAAGACTACGAGGTCTATATGGAGTTTTCGGCCAACCTCTCGGACAGCTACCACGGTTTTTACAAGAGCAGCTACCGCACCAGCGGCGGGGAACTCCGGTAAGCTTTTTATTTGATTTGATGGTTTTTGAAAGTCTTTGCAAAGATAATGATTAGGGCCCGACTGATCTGGATTCTTTGAGACTGATGATGATTCCAATATTTGGCAGAATAAAGTTTTCATAATAATCAGTTGAGTTAACTTTTAAAATATTTAATGAATAGGGGTGTCAGGTGATTTTTTTTTTTAAAACTCATTCACTGCCATCGACGGCTATAGACGTCAAAAACTCAATTGAACTATTTCTATTAATTTAAAAATTTTCCCACTTTTGTGAAGAGTATGAATACCTAGATTTTTTTTGTATTAGAACAGATATAAAATTTGTGATTCATTGTGAGTTAACTAGTGTAATCATGCGATTAATTACGATTAAAAAATTTAATTTTTAATAATGTTTTCTTAAAAAAAAAATATTATTAAAAATGCAAAAAATAATAATTAAAAGAAAATATTATTATAAATTAGGGGCATCAGGCGATTAAAATTTGTAATCGTAATTAATCGCATGACTTCACTAGTTAACTCACGATTAATCACAAATTTTATATCTGTTCTAAATGTACAAAAAAATAATTCTAGGCTTTCATACTCTTAACAAAAATGGAAAAAAATGTTAAACTAATAGAAATTGTTCAAATTAATTTTTGACGTCTATTGCTGTCAATAGCAGTGAATGAGTTAATTGTAATTAATCGCATGACTTCAACTCAGGATTAATTGCGTATTTTATATTTCTTCTAAATGTACAATAAAATATGCAATAAAATATTCTGCATCTTTTAGTCATTGATACAGTAATTTCATAATAATTCATAAAATTGACTTAAAATAAAAAATATGAACTATGCTGTAAAAAAACAATGCGATATTAATTTGTGTTGGTCGTTTTTCTGCCACTAGATGGCAGAAAAATGGCTCAGTGCATTATTCTTTTCATATTAATCTAATCTTCAACATGAAGTAACTTGTGACATTTTAAAATGTATAAAATACAACTTGACCCCAGTCTTCACAAATATATGAATTATTATTAAATGTATTACTGCAAAATTTCGATGTGGACGTGTCTGCTGCGTTACGACGCACATGAAAAAAATAGTGGCATTAAAGGAACTTTAAATGAACTGAAAAGTAGAGCACTAATTTTGATGCCCCTGGTAATGAATAAAATAAGTTCTTTTATGGTCCCTTATTGCTTATGACGAGGAGAACATTTGACTGTTTTACATTACTTAGCCCTTTAGCATTAGTTTAACTTTACGACGGAGAGAAAAATCAGCCTTGGCGGAGGTTCCATTCCCGTTGTCAAGGCAGAATTTTTAACACTGCTGAATTTCTACAGGTGTAAACAAACAAAACAAAACCAGAAAAGTTGCAGTGATACATTGATCTGTCAATCATTTTTTTGATCATCTGTTACTGTTTATACATGAATGTGGTTATTAGGATTCTGGCATCCACGCAGTTTGAACCCACCTCTGCCCGAGCGGCCTTCCCTTGTTTTGACGAGCCCGCCTTTAAAGCGAACTTCACCATCTCCATCATACGGGAGGCTCAACACATCGCCATCTCCAATATGCCCAAGGTCCGACATGCCCACCACTACTCCACTGCATCCTGTTTCCGACGTCTGTAACTGACTGTACTTGTTCTTCTACTTTTGTCACTGTTTGCGGTATATCTCTTACCTCACAGACAAAAACAGTCGCGTTACCTGGAAATGTGTTTGAGGATCATTTTGCCACCACAGTCAAGATGAGCACATACTTGGTAGCCTTCATCGTGTCGGATTTCCACTCTGTGAGCAAGATGACCCAAAATGGCGTCAAGGTGAGGGTGAAGCCCTAAATCCATACATGTGTAACAATTACAGATGTCCCAAACACACATTTTTGGCACGCAAGTGTGACCAGTACATTTGCTGTTTTTTTTTTTTTTTTTGATGTGTTAAATTTATGTTCTTACCTTTTTGAATTCTTGAATAGTTTTGATTTCTGACAAACTTCTGCTCCATACATAAGTTAATTTATCAATAATATAACAAAAATGAGTGAAAATGTGAATATTTACAGTTTAATCTATTTACATTGTGCGCGCCAAGTAAAATAAAAAAATAAATAAATACAAATATAAATAAATATAAAATACATATAAATCAATATAAATAATATATAAAAATAAAAAAGTTACTCTGGAGTAAGCATGGGCTGATATTAAATTCTGACAGTATAATAACTGACCAAAAATGTTGCTAAAATAAAAACAAAAATGGCATTTTTGGGGTAAATAAAAATTTTAAAAATCCTTTCGTTTTTAAACAAAATATATAATCATTGGTACAAAATAAACGTGTCCCAAGTTTATATACATTGATCTTCTGTTTTATTTTTTCTTAGTAAGTCACAATGTCACATTACTGGAGAGCTTTATTTTTATTTTATTTTTTAAGAACTAACCCTTGGGCTACTAGTGTTGTCCTTGAGGCTAATTAGTACCCTCTGGCACCATTTATTTAATTTAATTTAATTGTATTTAATTTTATTTTCTAGGAAAATGCACAAGAGGAAAAAAAAAACCCTGTTTGCAGAGGAAAAAAATGAAGGGAATGAACTTAAAATATGTTTACTCAAATTGCCTACTTCTAGACTAGATTTGATTAGCTACAATTCTCATGAAAACATTTTGAACTCCCGTTTTTTTGGGGCAACCTGGGACGGATTACTGCTATTTCCATTCATTTCAATGGGGATGGAAGGATGTGCGATGTAAAGACTTAAATATGCATTCTTGCTTGCCATCAGATTTCCGTCTACGCCGTAGCAGAGAAACTCAACCAGACAGACTTTGCGCTGGACGCCGCTGTCAAGCTGCTCGACTTTTACGACAACTACTTCAATATTCCTTACCCGCTCCCCAAACAGGGTGAGCATGTTGTTCGGTAGTTGACACAGAATGTGGGATGTCGTAACATTTAAATCTCATATGTAACCTTACGTCACAACATGACTGCCTCACACTTTTTGTGTTAAATATACATTTTCTACTTAAGCATTCGACAATAATTCACAATATTTGGACTGACAGATACTGGTGATTTTAGTCTGTCACTCTTTTGGATTTATTTTATTTGATTATAGATTATAGATGTTATTGTGCAAGATTATCATGAGTGACAAATTAAAGGAGTGGTTACCTCAATTATGCAATAGTACATCCCATGCGCGCATATGTCCTTGCATGACCGCGTGCGCTGAGGTAATTAGTTTTTTTTTTTTTTTTTTACTTTGACTTTTTGTATTCATTTATTTGTAATATACCAAGTGTCAGTCATCATCAATAACTCATTCACTGCCATTGACGGCTATAGACGTCAAAAATTCATTTGAACTATTTCTATTAGTTAAAAAAAAAAATCCACTTTTGTTAACATGATTAATCGTGACACGATTTAAAAAAGAAAAGATTATTAAAATTTAGGGGCGTCAGGCGATTAAAATTTTTAATCGTAATTAATCGCATGACTTCACTCGTTAGCGCACGATTAATCACAAATTTTATATCTGTTCTAAATGTACAATTAAAAAAAAAAATCTAGGTTTTCATACTCTTGTTAACAAAAGTGTGGGGGGAAAAAATGTTAAACTAGAAGAAATTGTTCAAATGAATTTTTGACGTCTATAGCCGTCAATGGCAGTGAATGAGTTAATTGGCACCTAAATGGAAATAATCATCTAATAACACATGATACAGTGCCACCAAAAATGTGATGTCATTTTGTAGTCTAATTACAGCCGGTGCTCATTCAAATGATCTCAAACAAGATGTTGAAAACCAAATGTTAGTTTAAGGGTTTTTTTGTTCTTTGTTAGATATGCTCGAATACAGCCCAAATAATTCAAAACCTTTGAGTTCTGATCTTTTATTTTTCAAGGTGAAGTTTATTTCATATTGTATTTCTCCGACATAAATAGACCAAAATATTTGAAATGATACATCCTGTATGTTGACATGTCCAGTTTTGTATTTCCTTTTGGTGTCTGCTTGTGGCAGACCTGGCTGCTATCCCGGATTTCCAGTCGGGGGCGATGGAGAACTGGGGTTTGACAACCTACAGAGAGGCGGCCCTTTTCTTCCATCCGGAAAAATCCTCCATCACAGACAAATTGCAGATCGCCAAGATTATTGCTCACGAGCTCGCACACCAGGCAAGACCACCCGAATACTAAATTACCGGGAGACCTCACTTGTTGTCACAATCATCCACAGTGGATAGCAAAAGTCGATACCGCCCTCTTTAAATGGCAGGTATTTGTGATGAGAGAAAAAATTGGAGCAAGATAAATCATAAAAAAAAACATGAAGCTATTATCTTGAAGCCCATTCCCACCAGAATTTAGAAGCCTTTTTCCGTCAGTGTGTTGTTGTTTTTTTTTAGTTTGGGAAGCCCTTTTGACTTTTGTTTTCTTTCTTTTTTCTTTACTGGATGTAGTCTATTTGCACCAGTTTTGTTTGTTTGTTTGTTTGGGAAGACTTTTTCTGCCAGAAAAAAAAAGAATTTGTTCCTCTTTTCTTTCTTTTTTTTTTTTACCATAGTAAAGACCTGTTCCGCCAGTAAAAAAAAAAACTTTTTGTCTTTCTTCCTTTTATATATATAAATAAATAAACACCTTTTTTTCTTTCTTTGTTTATTTAATTTAATTACTGGATGTAGCCTATTTCCACCAGTTTTGTTTGTTTGTTTGTTTAAGACTTTTTCTGCCAGAAAAAAATTAAGAATTAGTTTTTTTGTTTTTTTTTACCATGGTAAAGACCTATTCCGCCAGTAAAAAAACATTTTTTTCTTCTTCATTTATATATATATATATATATATATATATACCTTTTATTTCTTTTTTGTTTTCTTTTTTTAAATTTAAGTTTAACTGAAGAAGCCCGTTTTTTTTCTTTTTTTTCTGGATGTAGCTATTTCCACCATTTTTTTTTTTTTTAGTTTGGGAAGACTTTTTCTGCCAGAAAAAAAAAGAATTTGTTCCTTTTTTTTTTTTTACCAAGGGAAGACCTATTCCGCCAGTAAAAATTTAAAAAATAATCCCTTTCCTTTTTTTCTTTCTTTGTTTTTTTCTTTCTTTTTTAAATTTAACTGAAGAAGCTTATTTCCACCAATGGATTATTATTATTATTATTATTATCTATATTTTTTTCAGGCAGGAATGAGCTGCCAAACCTCTACTTTGTAGTACTCATTTTGGTCTCATATTTTTTGTATCACAAAAACCTGACGTACGAACAGGGGTGTGTAGACTTTTTATATCCACTATATATGAAAGTACTGTACATTTGTCGTCTCTGCGCAGTGGTTTGGCAACTTGGTGACGATGGAGTGGTGGAACGACCTGTGGCTCAACGAGGGTTTTGCCAAGTTCATGGAGTTTATCGCCGTCGACGCCACCTACCCGGAGCTCCAAGCGGTGAGAGCCGCGCCCTTGCGCGTTAGCCATTGCGCGTTAGCCATTGCGCGTTAGCCATTGCGCGTTAGCCATTGCGCCTCCTCATGAAGGAATCTCTGTCTTCTTAGAATGACTTATTCTTGGGGAAGTGTTACAACGCCATGGAGGTCGACAGTCTCGCCTCATCGCACCCCATTTCCACCCCTGTGGAAAACCCCGCCGAGATACAGGAAATGTTTGACGACGTGTCTTACGATAAGGTTCATTTTTTTCTGTTATGACTTCCTTGATCAGTGCGTCTTTCTTTGTTTAACAGTCTGCTGTTTTTTTCAGGGAGCGTGTATTCTGCATATGCTGGAAGATTTCCTGACACCTGAAGTGTTTGAGGTGGGGCTCGTCCGCTACCTGAAGCGCTATAGCTACCGAAACACAGTCAACAGCCACCTGTGGGAGAGCCTGACCAATGTGAGTGATTTATGTGTAGGAGGATATCGCCACACAATTTTATTCTATTATTCTATATTATCTTCTACAGAAAAAAATATTATTAACTCATTCAAACCCAAAAACGTGTAAATACGTTTTTTAAATGTCCTCCACTCCAAAAACGTATTTATACGTTTTTCTTATGCAAGATCATAAAGAAGGCTTTGATGCAGCTTCTGACATGAAGAGGTGGCTTAAAGCAATTCTAGTTATTACAAAAAGTGGCCAGCAAGTGGCAGCAGAGTATAAGAGATCAGCCAGAGCCATGTTGCAGCAAGCTTTTTTTTGACTGTTTTCTCCAGGAATGTGAATAATGATGAAATTTAGCTATATTCTAATGCAAATTGCTGTAAAACTGAAACAGATAGAAATGTACTCTTTTACTCTAATCTTTCTTTTGGTATGTTTTTATAGCGATAGAACACTATATTCTGTGGGCTTTGCAAAATCAGTCAAAATCCAATAAAACAGCCGGGGGCGAAGGGGGTTGCTTCAGTGAAATTTGGCTGGGAGTGAATGATTTAAATATATACATTTTCTTTTCTTAATCAGGTTTGCGATCTGAATGATCTGCCAGGCGTTTCATCGAAGCAAAAAGCATTTTGCTCAAAACACACCCTTCGATCTGGAGAATATGTAAGTTGTCACGCACGAAAATGAATTTCACCAGGTGCGATGTGCATGTTGTGATTGATTTGTGTTCGGGCACAAAACAGTACGACGGCGACAAGTTTGACGTCAAGGCCATCATGGACACGTGGACGCTGCAGAAGGGCTTCCCGCTAGTCAGTGTGGAAGTAAAAACTCGCAAGATCATGCTCACCCAGCAGCATTACCTGAAGATAGAACCCAAGCCCACCATCACTAAAGACACCACTGGAAAAAATAAAGACACCACTGGAAAAAATAAAGACACCACTGAAAAAAAGTAAATAAGTAAATGCAGATTCTATTAAAGTAAAAAAGTAAATGCAGATTCTATTACTGAACACATAATGAGCAGTGTTTCTCATGGAACATGGAATTAGCAAACTAGCTTAAAAAGAGCTACAAATATGTTACCGTGCCAAAAAGACTCATTATGATGTACCTGCAACATTTGTATGTCTTTTTTGCAATGTCATTTTAATCGCGATGATGTGTTCAAGGCTCATTTGGAGGATTCCACTAACGTACAAGACAAGCGACTCGCCCACAACACATCACGTACTGATGAAATCCGAAGTGGGTAAGAGCCTGATTTATTTATTTATTTTCTGCTATGGCACAGATATATATATTTTTTTATGCTATTGAGTTTCCCCCTGCCCCCTCCCTCACAAAATTGCAAACAGGAAGTCAACCTCAAAAGTGTGTGTCCCCCTAGTCAAACACAGCATTCTGATTAATATTGCGTTTGTGGAATATGAGTTAAGCAGCAAAATCCGCTCCATCTCGGGGCGGCCATTTTGTTTTTTTGTTTTTTGCTGTCCACTGATAATGACATCACAGTTGGTCAGGGCTCATGTAACAACCAATCACAGCTGAGATACAGAAAACAGGTAAGCTGTGATTGTTTTTTGGGGGGGTTTGAAATTTTTCCTTTTGCTGTCCTGCGTAATTTTTCTTATGAAAAATTTCAATGTTTTTTTTTAAATTTTTCAATGTTTTTTTTTTCTTTATTAGGTCGTGCGTGTGACCTCAGGATGTTTTTTTTTTTTTGCTATACTAGTATAAAGTGTAATTGCGCATCCACTACAATAGGTGGCAGTGGCGCTTTCATTGTCAGTTAGTGTACAAGGACTATTAGCTCCTTTGCAGAGTTTTATTTCAAACAATTTGACAGACAAATGACTATTTATAGTCGCAGCAGAGAGTTAGTTGGGGGGTTGCAGGGGGGGCACAACGAAAATAATGTAACTCCTCCTTGTCCACAGATGTCCTGCGCCTCCCAAATCAAGTGGACTGGATCAAGTTCAACGTGGACATGAGCGGCTACTACGTCGTTAACTACGGCAAAGATGGCTGGAAAGCCATGATTAAACTGCTGCACAACAACCACACGGCGCTCAGCGGAAAGGACCGAGCCAGCCTCATACATGACGTCTTCCGGCTCGTCAGGTCAGAAAACATGGACGAGTTGATTTCAAGTCAACCTTAAACATTTCTTGACAATTATATGTTATATGTGACCTCACTAGTCTAAACATAACATTCTGATTAATATTACATTTGTGGAATATGAGTCATGCAGCAAAATCCAGCCGTTTTTATCCAGCTCAGGGGGCGGCCATTTTGTTACTGGTTGTCAACTTAAGATGACATCACAGTTGCTCAGGGCTTAGGCAACGACCTATCACAGCGCACCTGTTTTGTGAAGCTGAGCTGTGATTGGTTGTTACCTGATCCCTAAGCAACTGTGATGTCATTTTCACGCGACAGAAAGTGGCAAAATGGCCGCCCCCTGAGATGAAATGTTTTTTGTTGTTGTTTTTTTCCCCCACCCCGGGAGAGCTCAGTATTGTTCATTCGGTAATTTTACTGATTTGACATGTCATCATCATTGCTCTCTCTTTTTTTTTTTTTAAATTATAATTTTTTATTGCGTGCGTGTGAGTGTGTACTCATTAGTTCACCTAAAACCTATTAAAAAATCCCATACCGTTCACCTAAACCGAATACTTCAGAATCCAGCTAGAGTCGTGAGGTTGTCAGGAGACCCGAGGAAGGATCAAAGAAAGGAAAGCGAAATCCAGCACCGACCAGACATTACCTACCACCCACCGGGTTGCCAGCCAGAGTCTTTCACCAACCCCAGAAGCATCTCAATTCCAACAAATTAGGGAGACCAAAGGAGAGACCGAGGAAAGGAAGGAGGGACAGACGAAGCAGAGTGAATGAGATGAAATGCTTAAGATTATATTGGACGTGTATGGCACATTATGTTGTATCAGTGCAGTTTAATTGTGCTTATTAATCTAGAATACGATGCAAATCCTGTTGCCTTGGCTTTTCCACATGTTTTTTTTTTTTTTTATCGTGTGCGTTTCAGCATCAAGATGGTGAGCCTGGAAACGGCTCTGGATCTGGCCACATATCTGTCCAGAGAGACGGACATCATGGCTGTGACGCAGGGCTTTCGAGAGCTCATCCCCATCTACAAACTGATCGAAAGGAGGGAAGTTGCTTTTCTCGACGAGGGCATGAAGGTTAGCAGAGGCAGCGGCGGCAGTTTGGGACAAAACACAATTTGGTGTGCAGACATTCAAGTGACACATGAAACGATAATTAAGTTGAAATGCTGTCAGACGGGTTTGAGTTCAGTTTTCGTCTGGCTGAGACGCGTCTGCAAACTTTTGTCTTGGGGGTTGGGAGCGGTAATTGACTGCGGGGCACAATTACTGTGCTGTTGAATTGTCAAATATTGTACATTTAGTGTTGCCATCGCAATAATTCAGTGCACAGCCGTTAATGCCGAAACTAGGATGTTTTTCAGGCCGATGCCGGTTCAGATATTTGGCGGAATACATTTCTGATTAATTAAAAAATGTATATAATACATTAAATAACTTCTTTTTTTTGGTCCCTTAACTCATTCACTGCCATTGACGGCTATAGACGTCAAAAATTCATTTGAACTATTTCTATTAGTTTTCCACTTTTTCCACTTTTGTAATTAAGAGTATGAAAACCTAAAAAAAAAAATATATATTGAACATGTAGAACAAATATAAAATGTTTGATTAATCGAAAGTTAATTATTGAAGTCATGCGATTAATTACAATTAAAGATTGTAATCGCTTTACAACCTTTAATTGTAATTTAATTATAATTAAAGATTGTAAAGCGATTTAAAAAGAAAAGATTATGAAAAATTAGGGGCGTCAGGCGATGAATTTTTTTAAATTGTAATTAATCACATGACTTCACTAGTTAATTCACGATAAATCGCAAATTTTATATCTGTTCTAAATGTACAATAAAAACAATCTAAGTTTTCACACTCTTAAAAAATATGTTGAATAGAAATAGTTCAAATGAATTTTTGACGTCAATGGCAGCGAATGAGTTAATGTTTACAAAAATTGAATTACAAGCAGGACATTTGACTGTTACGTTTTCCTTTAGTATTTATTTATTTACATTAGAAAAGAGATAAAAATCAGGAAAAAAATCATCCAACTTAATTTTTTCCCCTTTGGGCGATGTTGCAATGTCATTATCTTTGTCTTATGTGTAAAAAGGCCAGATTTAAAAGAACTCATTTTGGCCGATTAAATCAGACACTCAATTAAATGGGCCCTAGTCAAAACCCCTGGCAACAAAGGTGAGCACACCCCTAAGTGAAATGTCCAAATTGGGCCCAATTAGCAATTGTGCCTCTTATGAATTCATTCAAACTATAAGCCGTTCCTACTTTTTTAATGTTAAGCTTTTTTTTTTTTCAAGTTCATTTCATAGTGATCATTCTGATCATTGTTGCTTTTGTCTCTTCTTGACAAATTCTCTCCGTCTCCAATTAGCTGAAAACACTTCCGCTTGTCTGTTGTCTAGATTCCTTAGGTTCCGCCACATCACTGTTATGTTTTTTTTTTTTTTCACCAGGATTTTTCTCCGATTGTTCTCACTGTTCAAACTAATGACCGAATGAAAAGCGAGCATCTCTGTTTGTCCAAACCAAGAAGCCAACTCAAATTTGCGGTCGAGGGAACGGCTCCATGATTTAATTCATAAACAAAGAACGCCACAAGATTGACAATTATTTGCTCATTATCCTTTTGTTGTGTTCACAGGCTTTCATGCTGGACCTGTTCAAGAACTTGATTGACAGCCAGCGGTGGGACGATTCGGGTTCGACGTCCGAACGAACGCTGCGCGGCTACCTGCTGCTGTTCGCCTGCGTCAGGAACTACACGCCTTGCGTGAGCAAAGCCAGCCAGCTGTTCAACATGTGGAAGGACTCGGATGGCAAAATGAGGTCCGATCCGACATCATCCCCTCACGTTTGATTGATGATGATGATGATGATGATGATGACGAAGATGTCTCCGCTTCTCAGCCTCCCCGTTGACGTCACCCTGGCCGTGTACGCCGTCGGGGCTCAAACGCCGGAGGGGTGGGACTTCCTGTTTGAGTTCTACCGAGCGACCTTGCAAATGTCCGTTCAGAGCCGCATCAAGCTTGCGTTGACGATCAGCCCATTGCGGAAAAAGCTCAAGTGGTACGTATTCGATCAAGTAAGTTGCGGACGTCCATGTCGGTGAATATGCAAGAGGAATACGCGCATATTTGCAATTTGGGGCTTTATAAATGTTTTTGAATTTTGTGAATGGGAGTAAAAAAATCAGATGAGCTTGAATGAACTGCACATGATGAAGCTGGAATCGTTTGAATGGTTCAAATCATGTTGAGGAGGGACGGACGAGTGTAGAATATGTCTTAATACGGGAATTTTTGAGAAAGGAAAAAATGGGAATTTTTGGTATGTGCAAAAATTTGTTGTGGATTGATTAGGCAGAATTATTTAAATACCAAATGACAGGGATGTGATTTTTCCGCTAATTCGCGGAATTCCGCTTTTTTTATCTCCCCCCCCAAAAAAAAAATTATTTCTATTTTTTTTTATATATTTTTTTTTATTTTTATTTTTTTTTTAGTAGTTCATTGTGTATGCACATGACTCTGACAGATAACATCTTCTGCTATAACAAAGACATTTGTGGTATGCTCTAATATGAGTTACTTTTCATTTGGTCATGATACAATTATTTGTTCATGAAATTTGAACTCTTCAACATTATTTATGTGTTAACTTAGTAATCACATTAGTTAGATATGATGATATTCTCAGTGATAGTTTTTAAAAGCAAAGGCAATCCAATGTTTTTGAATGTGACTGATTTTGAGTTGACTAAAACTGCCATTTTATATGGGATAGTTCAATATACATTGAAAATTTATGCTGTTGTTTTGTCTATTTCTTTGTCATGTGAGTGCATTGAAAGTACTTAAAAACACGGAAAACCCATGAGCTCCGGGGGGGCTGCGCTCCCCTTGTCCCCCCACCAGGGCACTGCCCTGGACCTAGCTGGGTGCCAGCGGCCCCCAGACCCCCGGCTAAATTTTCAGATAATTTCACTTTGGTCAAATCACATCCCTGCAAATGAGGATTGTCTGAATGTGGCAATGGAAATTCGGCCTCAATTGAAATGAAAAGGGGTTATTCTAAGACAAAACATGTTGAATTATGGGAAAACCGTGAAATTTTTGGAATGAAAACGATAGAAGCCCCACTGGCATGAATATTTGGAACATGTTGAAATTGGAACGATGTCAATCGGATGTATTGCGTGAATGGAGAAGAGCGTCAAATATCGTCATGGGAAAAAAAAATCTTCCCATTTTTTTTAATAAATCAATGGATTTCATATGCAAAAAAAGATGAATAAAAGGTAAAGCAATATGCAAATTGCTGGCAACGATTCTACCTTAATTTTTACAAATAATTATTTATCCACTTCATTCGTATTTATTTGTTTTTGTATGTAGAGCAATAGTTCTTCTCATTGAAATGTCTTTTTTTTTTTTATTACATGTACGTTTGAACGTACGTACCGCTACATACGTACGCAGCGTCCTATCATATCATAAATCATATTCTATTCGGTCTCGTCTTTCCTCTGCAGGTTGCTGGCGCAGAGTCTCCTGGGCGAGGTGGTGAAAACTCAAGACCTCCCAGATCTTTTGGTCTCCATCAGCAGGAACCCGCGAGGCCACCGACTAGCGTGGGACTTCCTGCGAGCCAATTGGCCGACGCTGATCAAAAAGTCAGTCGTGAGCCGAGATTCGTTTTGTTATCACTGAGCAACAAATGGGACACGTGTCGACATGCCGACGACTTTCTTGTCGGCACTTTACTTGTGCCCGTCTGATTTCCAAAGTCTCAGGGTCTGTTAGGTAAGAAGTTTTATCTTTTTTTTTTTGGAATGATAGCGACACTAGATAGTTGAGTGAACTGAAATCAGGTCAGGTCTGGGGCGTCAAATGAGATTCATTATGTCATCATTTGTGTAAGTCGGAATGATTTTTCACACTATGGGGATAGCACTGAAGGACTTTGAAATCATCCAATTGCAATTGCTGATGAACTCATTCACTGCCGTTGACGGCTATAGACGTCAAAAATCCATTTGAACTATTTCCATTAGTTTCAATTTTTTCTTCCCACTTTTGTTAACAAGAGTATGAAAATCTAGATTTTTTTTCATTGTACATTTAGAACAGATATAAAATTTCTTATAAATCGTGCGTAAAACTAGTGAAGTCATTCGATTAATTACAATTAAAACTTTTAAATAAAAATTGACACCCTTAATTTTTAATAATCTTTTCTTCTTCTTTTTTTTTTTAAATGAAGGACTACAGAAATCAGTCATAGTTGATATGCTGAAATCAGATGATTTGGACAGTTTTACATTAAAAAATGACGACTTGATTATATATATATATATATATATATTTAAAAAAAATATATATATATATATATATATATATTTAAAAATTTTGGGGTGTCAGGCGATTAAAATGACTTCACTAGTTAACTCACAATTAAAAAAAGATTATTAAAAATGCAAAAAATAATAATTAAAAGAAAAGATTATTAAAAATTAGGGGCATCAGGCGATTAAAATTTGTAATCGTAATTAATCGCATGACTTCAATAGTTAACTCACGATTAATCGCAAATTTTATATCTGTTCTAAATGTACAATAAACATTTTTTTCTAGGTTTTCATACTCTTGTTAAAAGTGGAAAAAAATGTTAAACTAATAGAAATAGTTCAAATGGATTTTTGACGTCTATAGCCGTCAATGGCAGCGAACGAGTTAATATGCAATTCTTTTTTCGAGGCCCATTTATATGAATTGTTGTCACAGTGACAATTCCTTTGGGTACGCACTGTTGTCAGGGTGCACTTTCTTAGTTAAATATCGGAAATATGTTGTAAGACCATCAAATAGTTGACCTGTTTGTATGGATATTGCAGGTTTGAAGTTGGCTCCTCCTCCATCGCGCACATGGTGATGGGAGTGGCCAGCCCGTACTCCTCCTCGACGTTGCTCAAAACCGTGAGTGCACTTCATTTCCTCGTTTTATTACCTTGTAGGGATCAAAAATTAAGATCACTGTTGTGGGCCTCTTTTTTTTTTTTTATTATTATCTATTTTTTTTTTAATGTATCATAACTACTAATGGTATCGGTCTCTGTGAGTACAGTAAATTTGAGTATCGGTCTAAAAAAAAAAGTGGTATCGGACATCCCTAAAAAATCCCATCAGGCTGTGAGTTATTGTTTACATTTTCATTTTCAAATCCGCATCTCACGGACGTTCCGAACTGCCGATGTGCTTTTGGCGATGCCACTTTTTTGTACGTTTGCTCAGGTGGAGAAGTTCTTCGGCTCTCTGACGGTGGAGACGGGTTCCAAGATGAGATGCATCCAGCAGGTCTACGACGTCATCAAAGATAACATCAACTGGGCCGAAACCAACTTCCCCATTTTGCAGTACTGGATGAAAAAACGGCAGAAATTTATTCATGAGGACTTGTAAAGACGTTTTTTCAGATTTGTTACCTAAAATGTAACATTTTGTGAGAGCAGGTGGAGAGAAACTTCCCAAATGAGACGTGTTCTAATTGCCTTAACACCAATTTTACTGCTGTCAGTCAGTGCAGAGTATCTTTGGGTTATTTGATTCAATAGCTCAAAGATCAAATCTAATTGACTTTTTTTTTTTATGTTAATGCTCTATTGCTTGCGGTCTTTAATTGATTTTCATCTGTGCTTTTATTTATGATCACAAATTGTTGTTTTAGGGCTTTTGGGTCGACCCCAGGAGTTTGTCAATGTGAAATCCGTGTCTGTGTCTCAATGTTTGGATGTCCGAGAGGTCAAAATGTGTTTGTCCAGAGAGGAGTCCTTATTTGATTTAAATTTTTTTTACTTGACATGTTTTATGGGTTCTCACCCTTGAGGTTCACCCTGTGCTTATGTGGGCTTTCTCATGCTACTCCGTTGTTACCCAATCCTAAAAACGTGCATGTTAGGTTATTAGCAGATTCTAAATTGTCCATAATGAATGTGAGTGTGAATTCTTCTTCTTCTTCTTTTTTTAACTCAATCACTGCCATTGACGAGTATAGACGTCAAAAATTCATGTGAACTATTTCTTAGTTTAACATTTTTTTTCATTTCAATAATTTTTTTATGAAAACCTAATAAGAAGAAAAAAATATTGCACATTTATAACAGATGTCAAATTTGTGATTAATCGGGAGTCAACTGTTGAAGTCATGAGATTAATTACGAATACAAGTTTTAATCATCTCACGCCCCTTATTTTTAATATATATATTTTTTAATTAGGGTCGTCAGGCAATTACATTTTTTAAATTGTAATTAATCGCATGACTTCACTAGTTAACTAATGGTTAATCACACCTTTTATATCTGTTCTGAATGTACAATAAAAAAAATCTAGGTTTTCATACATATAAAAAAATGTGAAACTAAAAGAAATAGTTCAAATGAATTTTTGACGTCTATAGCCGTCAATGGCAGTGAATGAGTTAATATCATTAACCAAAGTCATCAGGGATAAGCTCCTCCTCCTCACCATCCTGAACAAGATTAGCGCTTAGCAAAATGGCTTAACAGTGAACGGTGCCAAGTTTACAACTATCCCTTTGATATTTATTTGTTTATGGAAATGAATGCTCATGTTTTACGCCATGTTTTTGCTAATGCACTGATATTGTTCATTGATAGATACTGTGATATGAGATGTCACTTTTTTTCGCTTGGTTTTAATGTTGTTTTGGTTTATAACTTGAACTTGTTGAATATTGAAGTGCTAAAAAAATATATATATATATTGAAGAGCTATCCATCACATATGTGTCACATTGTGACTATTGAATTTGATTGAAACGTCTTCTAAATTAGACGTTTATCCACTTGCATATTGCAATTCATGAACAAGTCCAGATGTCCTATGGGTCATACTTTGCATTTTTTCCAACAAAATATTGAGGGCATATTTTTAACTGTTCTTAATTTTTCTGTGAATAATGCATGACTCTTATAAAAAGACAGGATGTATGAAAATCTGCCAATTTGTATTGATCCCCATTAGGATCGTTCAAGAATATACTTCTATTTATGTGCAATTCCAAATGTATTCATATCCTGCTCAAATTCAAAGTTAAAGTACTGTAAACTACCTTAACGTTTAAAAAAAAACATTATTTTGTGGAAAAATGTGTTTCGGAGATTACAGCTACTGTATAGACGTCAAAAATTAGTTTGCACTATTTCTATTAGTTTAAAATTTTTTACCCCAATTTTGTTAAGAGTATAAAAACCTAAAATTCATTTTTCTGCGGGGCATTTAGAACAGATATAACATTTGTGATTAATCGTGAGTTAACTAGTGTAGTCATGCGATTAATTACGATTACAAATTTGAATCGCCTGATGCCCCTAATTTTTAATAATCTTTTCTAAAAATCTATATATTTTTATTTTTTTATATATTTAAAAAATAATAATTTAATTTTTTTTTTACCGTAATTAATATATAATATTAATATCTGTTCTAATACAATAAAAATACATCTAGGTTTTTATACTCTTGTTAGCCAAAGTGGGAAAAATATTAAACTAGGAGAAATAATTCAAATGAATTTTTCACGTCTATAGCCGTCAATGGCAGTGAATGAGTTAAAACAAAATGGTTCAAAAGGGGGCCCTTAACCAATATTAATATTACGTAGCCTATACTTCGTTTGCCAAGTAAAACTGCCCCAATTTGACTTTTTATACCGACTTCAGCATACTGTATAATTTTAAAACGCCAAAACTAAATAATTTGCGTAACTGTTCATTTGTTTTTGACCGATTCTGAACCTAAGTGGTCTGAGGTGAGGCGGTGTGGCCGCTGGTAGCGTTTACTTTAAAACCTCTGCAGCCGTCATAAATTCTCGCGTGGACCTTTGGCACATGCCAATAAAAGGCGCCATGTACTATCATAGAAAAGGGCACATCTGCACAATCCACGTGCGAGAGCTCGGAACTTGCATTCGAAAGTCGACCTTCTTCTTCTTCTACTTTGATTTTTTTTTGCGCCGCGGGTCGCTCCCTGGCAGCAGCACGGCCAAATCGGAACGCAACCTCAGCTGTGCCGAGGCCTGAGCCCACACCTGACGAGAGCCCAGACAAAAAGCGAGGTGAGCGTTCCGTCTTTGTCCACTTTACAATGACGAGTATGATGAGCCAGTGACAGAACTGTGAGTGCTCACGTTCTTTTTTTCTTTTTTTTTTCTGATGTGAAATTGTTGTCATGGAGAGGATGGGGCCTCGTATTTAATATTGTTTATACATTGGTCAATCATTTGTACGAGTGTGGTTGTATTTTAGGATAAGGAATTTGATATCTTATTTGAGAGGAAACGGGTGCCATATGCCTCACACTTGCGATTATGTAAAGAAAGTTAATTACAAATAATGGTAAATAGGATTTTTCTTTTCAAAGAGCACATGTTATGGGTAACGTTCATAATAGTATTGATGCTCAACTTGAACGTAACGTCTACATTAGAATTCAAAAGAACTGACCCAATAGTGTGCCAACACCCACTTTTGTCATTTACAACTGCTTATTAATGATTTACAAAGCATTTACTAGGAACGAATACTTTCCACAGGTGCGGTACCACCGCTCTTATGACCAAATTTCCTACGGGACCAATAAAGTACCGACCTCCCTATTTAGCTACCAACTACTGCTACAACAAAGTCTATTGACAATGGGGGGGTCGGGGTCACCCCCCCCCCCCCAGCATGCAGTAGTACAATCATAATATGATGACTCAGATGCTCATGACAGTGTCATGTGTCTATCTAAAGGTTACATAGTACTGTGTTTTTATTTCTTTATTATTATGTATCCTACTCACGTGGCCATATTTGGTTGTCGTCTTCTGTTAAATAAAAAGAAACGCGGTGGCAACTGAAATAATTAGAAATCAAGGTTGATTCAAGAGCAGATCTTTTTTTTTTCCTTGTATAATATATTTATTTAAATGGATTGTCTTACATAAATTGACTTGATTTTTCATGAGACTGTATTTTAAAATGGATTTCTTATACAGGACAAATTAGACGTTCGTTGACCCAACCTGCAAGGATGTCTCTCAGCAGCATCCCCGCTCTCGAGTAAGTACATTTACGGGCAGCGATTCGCAAAGTGTCAAGTTGCAAATCTAACACTTCATTTCCCTTCCCAAGGATCTTCCTGGCAATCCTGGGCATCGGCCTCCTCATCATGTTCTGCACCACCTTCTGCAGGGCGTGCAGCCGCTTGAGGGAGGAGGAGATCGAGAGGGAGGCGTGGAGGCGGACCGAGCACGATGGCCGCCCTCCTTCCATATATTTCATCCCCTTTCATGGGAGATTGTCGCAGCAGCAGCAGCAGGAGGAAGAAGACCACCATGGCGTGCCTCGGTACAGCCAAGAAAACGTTACGCCACCGCAGTATAACGCTGCCGGGGGCTACTGCGGACCCCCACCTTCATATACAGAGGTAATTTTTGGCTTGATTTAAATACTACCACTTTTTTGTTAATCACATTTGTCGCACCTGTTTTTAAGTTGTTTAACTCAGTTAAACCCAAAAAACGTATAAATACGTTTTTTAATACTTTGTCTTGCAGTACCAAAAATATAGTTATTTTAAAAAAAAATATGCTAGAGCATACAGAAGGTTTTGATACAGCTTCTGACATGAAGAGGTTGCTTAAAGGAATGGTAGTCATTACAAAAAAAACAGCCAGCAGGTGGCAGCAGAGTATAAGAGATCAATTGCTGCAAAACGGAAACAGATACAAATATATTTTTTCCCTAATGAAAGATGAGACTTGAATCTTTCTTTTGGCAGGTTCCACCATGTTTTTATAGCAATAGAACACAATATTCTGTTATATTATTATTATTATTATCATTATTATTATTATTATTATTATTATTATTTTATGGCCTTGCAAAATCAGTCAAAATCCAGTAAAACAACCGGGGGCGAAAGGGGTTGCTTCAGTGAAAATGGCTGCGATAAGCACTATTTTACGATAATAGAAACACATTTAAAAACATATTGAGAGCAATGGATAACATACATTTATTGTACAGTGTTGTTCACCCCCCCCCCCAACTAATATAAAAAAATGAATGCTCAAATGTGTAGAGATTATAAAATGAACCATTCAATAAAATCCATCAAAAACGAGGCTGAGCTTGAAATACTTCCTGTTTTCACTGTTCTCTTTTAAACTTATTGTCCAATTGGATTTTTTTTTTAAACAGACG
The DNA here is from genome assembly GCF_051991255.1 of Vanacampus margaritifer. Taxonomy (NCBI): domain Eukaryota; kingdom Metazoa; phylum Chordata; class Actinopteri; order Syngnathiformes; family Syngnathidae; genus Vanacampus; species Vanacampus margaritifer. Next base: position 4,403,820 of record NC_135434.1, read on the forward strand.
GATGTGCCAGCTCATTTCAAGATGAAAGGAAACAAATGTTCATCTAAGATACTTTCGATCATTTTAAAATGTGTATTTATGCATTTATGCATCGCAGTCGCTAATAGTTAGCATATCTGCCTCGCAGTTCGGAAATCACAGTTTCAAATCCGGCCTTCCTACGTGGAGTTTGCACGTTCCCTCTATCTTCTTGTCTTCAGTTTTAGATTTTTGTCTTCCCCTCACATTGCCAACATGCAAATGAGTGTCTTTGAGTCTGCATTCCCTCGTGTGACTGCCATCTTGTCCTTCTGTTTCGTCCCAGCTGGGTTGTAAACCCGACGATCTGCCGCCAGCATACACAGAATACAACGTGAGCCCCGTCATGGCGCCGGCTCACACGGAGGCGGGCCAATCTTCAACGCAACCTTAAGACGCCGCAGCGGTGACGTCATCGATGTCTGATTATCGCACACTGGACTTTATCTTGGATGCGAGCGTGCACGTGTGGCAGCGTGCGTGCGCGCGCGCGCGTCCTTTTGAGAGAATGAGTATGAACAAGATAATGGACGCTGCTGACTTGGCATCATTGTTAGAATGACCCGGAATTAATTTAACAGTTTGCTAAAGCATACATTTTTGGGAGCAAGTAATTGTATACATTTATATTAATATAAATATTTCAACTAAAGTAGCTGGTCTACTAATTGTGAATGCTCGAAACCAAAGATACCAATGTATATTTGTTCAAGAATATATTGTCACGTTAGACAATAAAATATTGCTGTGATCACTTTTAAAGGGATTAATAATCCTTTTTTTTTTTTTTTTAACAGATAAGCAATTTTAGAAAGAATGTTTGGAGGGTCCCGATGAACAATTAGGTCAAATATAATCAGACGAAGTACCGTTGAGTTCATTCTGACTGGAATGAACTAGTCTGGCGGTTGACAGTGGAAAGCTGATAGTGCTACTTTATCGGGCGAGGAACCATATTTGGTTGCTTAAGATGTTGAACCCGGCACGTCCCACACGTCCCCAATCGATGATGTAATGCAATATAGTCCAACATAAAGTGTAACCTATATATTTTTCTGTAAAAAAAAAAATAATAAAAAAATAGGCAATGTTGACAAGATTGAACTGCAATTTAGTGTACGGCCTAAAAATAAATAACATGCTGTACATACAAAATTGACTTCATATTATATTGTGCTTTGACATTTTATATCATTTAGTTAGTTTAGCAGAAATAGGTTGATTTGAGTTATTTGCGTTTTTTGCAGTCCACCTTTTTTTGGAGCACATTTTGATGAATTATTCACCAAGAAATTAAGTAAAATGTAAAATAAAAAATAAATACCTGCAACATTGTTAGCCAAAAAAAAAAAAAACATACTGCAATATTTGATAAAATCATACCTTCAATTTTTATTTTTTAATTAAGCCATATAGTGTGACATAGTGACAAAATGAGAAAAACATTTTGTAATACTCTCCAATGGTTGTCTTGGCATGAAAATGTAAAGTTATGCTTATATAATAATAATAATAATAATAATAATAATAATAATAATAATAATAAGAAGAATAAAACTCTAACCCTTCAAGCAATGGATATAATAATAATAATAATAATCTAAAAATACTCACATGCATATATTTTCTATCCTCCATTGAATTAAAGAAAAAGAAAAAAGAGGCCAAAACTGTTAAAAAATAAAATTAAAAAATCTTTCATGAATTAAGTCATTACTGTATGTTTTTATAACGTACAATATTATATAGTGCTATTTTTATGAATAAAAATAACATGTTAGTATTTTTTTGGAACAGTTTAATGGCATTTCCATTCATGTCAATGGAGAAATATGTTTTGAATTGGCACCACCTCATTGTAGTGATTTTGACGGTAATGAGGCATAAACGGACCACTTCACTCAACTTTGCAAAGTGGAACGAATATGAGCAATGGGGGTGGGGGGGGGGGGGTAGGCTGGGCGTTCAGGAAGACAGAGTTCATAGTTCGAGGGTACTTGCGGAGGGAGTGGACTGCTCCGCTGCTCTCTCATGTGAGATTAACAGCACATGAGCTGGATGTTGACAGACAGGAAGCAGGTGGCAGCCCCGGTTCCGGAACCTGATGACGGCAAAGAGAAAAAAAGAGAGAATGGACCAGGGACAACTCTGGTTAAGAGTTGACACGAACAGGAAGACGCTTCCCTCCAAAGCAGTCTTCAAAAAGGAGCTCTGCTGTAGGGTTGAACTATTTTGAAAAATAATCAATTGTAATTGCAATTGTTAATGTTATAATTGTTAATTAATTAATTCCATTATTATTGATTAATTGTTCAGCCCTTCTCTTGTCGGGCTAGATTAGGCCAGATAAAAATGAAGACATCATTATTGGGAAGTAAAGAAGTATAAATATTGTACGTGAGTAGATTTTTTTAGGCAAAAAAAAGCAACAAAATTGTTTTTTTAAATGTATTTATTTTAAATGTGCGTGTGTGTCAAAGCCACTAAAGTATGATGAATTAGAAAAGTGGACGCAAAGGTCACTTCTTGCAGTCTTGTTAGTGTTTAGCCCACTTCAATTTCCCTCGTTTACTCCTCTTGAATGCTGCTTAGCCCTCGAGGACCAATTCAGGGTTTCAGTTACAACTTTGAGCCACAGGGTGTCACTGCAGGCCATCCCTGAGCACGCCGGCGGGCCAACTCTTCCCCTTTCTGAGAAAGACCTCTTGACTGCTGATCTTCATTTTCTCCCCAGTATGACGTGTCAGGAAACACACACAGAAACCTCCATGTAGTATGTATCTCATTCATTGTTAAACTTTATTTATAGAGCACTTAAAAAATAAAAAATAAACAAAGCTGCAAAAAGTGTTTTACATAAAGTAAAAATCAGATATATAAAATCAAAGACAGTCAAAACAATAAATTAATAATATGAAGACAGTAAATACAATAAAACACTATGAATATAATGCTGAGTCATTTTCCTAGAGATAAATTATTTCTCTCTGAAGACTTTGGAGGAAGCAGGGCTATTAAAGTTAGGGAATTTCCATTTTAGTTAGTTTTTATTTCGTTTTGTTTTTTAAAGTTAGTTTGAATTAGTTTTCAAGGTGGTGCTGTAAGTTTTTATTAGTTTTAGTTATTTAAATAATGCATTGTTTTAGTTTAGTTAGTTTCAGTATTAGTTTTCGTTTAAAAAAAATATTTGTGTGCAATATTTAATAAACACTAAAATAAAAAAAAGTAACAAATTTCTTACCTAGCGTTGCATTTCGGCTGAGTTAAATGAAAAAGCAGGCGAGCCGAGCCATTGGAGTCAAAAGTCAAGCACGCAAATTTGTCGCCTGGGACGACGTCACCCGAAGGTGCTTTTCTATTGGCTGCTGCTAGATGACGTCATACACGTGTGACAAACTTTCAAACGTCCTTATTCCGGTTAAATAAATATACTTCAAATCACATTTAAAATCATCCCCAAAGGCGCTCATGTATTAAATTAATTACCAAAGACTAAAACGAAGGACATTTTTGCTATAATTAGCGTTAGTTTTAGTTAGTTTTGTAAACATAAAAAAAAATGTTTCAATTAGTTTTCGTTGTTTAAAAAGCATTTAAGTTTTTATTTTATTTCATGAATGAAATTGTTTTTTTAATTTGAGTTTTTTTTCGTTTGTTTTTGTTTACTTTGTATTTATTTAAAAAAAAAAAAAAAAAGACAGGCAGTGCTGGGTGATTTAATTGACTGGTAGTAATAGTGGTTAGCAAATGTGCCTTACAGTTCTGAGGTTCTGAGTTTGAATCTTGTCTCCGGCCTCCCTGTGTAAAGTGTTTTCTCCGTGTTCCCTCCCACATTCCGAATAATTCATGTTAGGTTTATTGCAGACTAAATTGTCCATGGGCAGGCTTTTTCCTGGCTCAAATTGTGGCCGCTACCATACTGACCATTTATTTATATACGTGTGCCCATTCCCTATGCCGGTGCTCATGTTCTCACATTTGACTAAAACACAAAATACAACTTCAGGAAGCCTCCGGATTATTAAATTAAATAATGACAACAGTGCGTTGTGCATACAGTACATAAAATGTTAATGTTTGTGCCTTGCAATTGCTGGCGACCAGTCCAGGGTGGAGCCCGCCTCTCACCCAGTCAACTGGGATCGGCTCCAGCTCACCCAAATGAGGTTAAGCAGTATTGAAAATGGATGTTTGGAAAATGCCAGCCAAATAAAACAACAATGGAAACAAGAACAAATATGGATCTGATTTGTTATTGGACGAGAGCAACGTCCCATTGCGCAGTTAAAGCAGATGAATGTTAAAGAAATTCACTTTGTGTTGCTTTAGTGAGGATTTATTGAAGCATATTGGTCTGATTACAGATTCATGGGCTGAACACACAACGCGTGTACTGGAAAGAGCACATCATTGATTGATTAAAATACTTTTCATGTTGGAAAACGCCTGGCCATGATGCCAACAAAGTTATTTCATTAAAATAACATCACTCAGCTGTCAGGAACAATCATTCAAAAATGCGTTTTCACTTTTTTTCCCACGCCATATGGAGACTTTTGCCCTCTCTTTTGTACATACCTCGAGTCTCCAGTGCTCCTCAGACAATCATGATCAAATATTGGTGGCTGGTGCTTCTGCTGCGGGTGCACAGGAAGGTCCTGGCTCCAGGGAGACAGCAGGTGGGCTCTGTTGAGAGGAATAATATCGCGCTTGCTATTCTTAGACCGCAAAGTTTGAAGCTTTTGGAAAGTCTTGCAGATCTCTCCGAGTTGGCACCGGCACTTGGCGCGGGTTTTTGCTGCTGGGATTGTTTTGTTTTGCTTGGTCATGAGAAAATCTGTGGTGGTTTTATGGAAAGGTCACGTCGCCTCACAAAGTGTTAGCAACATGTAAAGATTAGAATGCGGCAAAGCGTTGGTTGCTTTGTGAGAAAACGATCACCTTTATGTCATTCAACAACAAGGGGAGGATGCGTTTATTAACATGTTGAACGGCCATTTCGATGAGTTGGTGACATTTGCTTGTTTTTAAATTACAACGTGATCTTAAATGTGGGACTTTTTTACAACTCGAAATCTGCTAATACTGTCTATACAGACGACGACTCATATTGTGTATTGAAATCCTTATTTCAGTCGCAGAACTCTATCTATCTATCTATCTATCTATCTATCTATCTATCTAGCTAGCTATCTATCCAGCTAGCTATCTAGCTACCATTAGCATTAAGCTAGCAGTGCTTTTCAACAGTACACTGTTATCCCCTTGAACGCAGGCATGTCGTGTCCCAGCGAGACGACAGTAAAACACATCTGGCAACTTCCTGGAAGTTTGCTGGCTATATCGCGCATCTCAGTGCGAGCCACATAACAATTATGCTTCCAATTCACTGCTTGGAATGCTGTATCTGTGCCGCTATCTTTTCCAGACAATAACCTCTGAGGCTGAGAGCGAGGCCCTCCGTATATGATGCGTCAAGTAAAAGGCCGTAAAACAGGGAGGCCTCCCTTCCTAGCGGCTTTCATAAACATGCAGGACTGAGAGGATCTAGTTGACTTCTTCAACCCTTACATAGGCTACTGTTCATTTGCTATGCACCCAGAGTATGATTGTTATGGTTCAATTTTGACCTGGGCCAATAAGGGAATTCGATTTTGTATATTTAAAAATGAATGAGTTTGAAATGAATTTCCTCCACAGGGTGTCTGGACTCTCCCTTAGAGATAAGGTGAGAAGTTCGGTCATCCAGGAGGGACTCAGGGTCGAGCGGCTAGTCCTCCACGTTGAGAGGAGCCAGTTGAGGTGGTTTGGGCATCTGGTTCGGATGCCTCCTGGACGCCTCCCTGGAAACGTGTTCCGGCCATGTCCCACTCGCAGGACACGCTGGAGAGACAATGTCTCTCAGATGGCCTTGGGATCCCGCCGGAGGAGCTGGTTGAAGTGGCTGGGGAGAAGGAAGTCTGGGCTTCGCTGCTAAAGCTGCCGTCCCCGCGTCCCGACCCCGGATAGGCGGTAATAAATGGATGGATGGTATTTAAAACAACCACATAGTTTGGCCTTTTACTCCACTAGCTTAATGCTAACACATAATGGGAAACACCATAGACGGGCTAATGAATAGTGTTTATATTCACACAGGTATATATTATTTATTCTCTGCACAAGGCATGCATGTTTTATTTTGTTTTTAAAATATATTTTTACATTTATTATTATTATTTATATATTTAGAATATATATATATATATATATATATATATATATATATATATATATATATGTATAAAAATACATGGGAAGAGGATCTTGAAAAAAATACTAAATCACCCCAAAAAATAATGCAATGAGATGAATCATCTAAATCGCTCATCTCCAGTCAAATGAAGACGACATGATGTGGCGACCCTCCTGCAAGTGTGCAAGCATCTCGCATGAGTTGGCGGTCAGCACTTTTCAGCTTACATCGCATGGCGTGCGCCAAGTGGTGATGTTTCTGCACACTTCTGCTGACAGGGTGGAAAAAAAAAAAAAAAAAAGAGGCCGTTTCTCCACGTTTATGGAACACAGACGTTGCCGAGCGTACCCGAGCGCCGTCTGTCCAGAAGCCCCCCTGCAATTGCGACGGGCGGCTGGCAGAGGATCAAACGCGGGAACGCCTCTGCCTCCTCCATCATGAGAGCTGAAACATGCTTCCTGATGATGTCAAATCGAATGAACAATACTGAGCTCTAGGAAAAGAAAAAAAATAAATAAATAAATAAAAAATAAAATGAAAGATGCTTCCTGTTCTCAGAGAACATTTGTGAAGAGACAAGACATCTATGCTAATGCCGCTATTTTTGTATTTTATAAGACACAAGAATATATATATAAAGAATGTACATAAAGTACAAATAACAGTTAATTAATGTGCCTTTCGTTCTCTTCCTCTTTTTACACATCTGAAATCAAAATCAAAGTTTTCCAAAACAAGCCGGTCGTGACCAGCTGTGGAAAAGAACAGCTTATGTAGTCACATCTGGCGCAGGAATGAAGATATATGGAAGAATGTCATGTTTAAGAGCTGCGGTCTCCATGTTGTGTGCGAGGCCGAGATTTATGAAAATTGAAGTTAATACCAGTTGCGGGGCTTCAACGTGTGACGAGACTCGCTTTGCCGAGCTCCGAAAGGAGATCGTGTGGATGATGTCATTTTGGAAAAGCGTGCAGTGATAATGAGTGGCTTGTATAACTGATTGGTAGAAGAAGTTGGCGGCCGCCACGTGGGGGTTCAAGGGCGAATTGTTTTACTGCCATTGAGAATAAACTGCCGAGTGAGCAGAAAACGGGAAATCAATGTGGTTAACAATGGCAAGAGGTTGCAGTTAACTGAAGCGTGCTCCTTTGTTTGGTGCAGTGATAAGAAGTAACAAATTGTCGCTGTCCTGTGAAAAAAACACTTATGTCCATTTTTTTCCACACTTTTACATTTTTTTGTTGTTGATAAAACTGAACACAGATATTCTAAAAACGTACACACAAATATAAAAAATAAATTCGAGTGTTTTTGACAGTGACGAAATATTGAAAAAAACGCCCCTCACTAACATATATCAAGCATGACCCATTTTGTGATGTCATGCGATTATGAAAGTGCAAATTCACTGAAAAAATGAGGAGTGACATTTACCTGAAAAAAACTCTCCTTGTAGAATTTCTTTAGAATTTCTGAGTAGATAAAATGCATTAATTTAAAATAATTGAAAATAAAATAATGTAATTAAAAAAATAGATTTTTTTTGAAAAATAAATATTTAAATTATTTTTCTGCAACTATTTAATTAAAAAAAAATTTTTTTTTAGTTTAATTTAGTTTATTTGGTCAAAACAAAACTTATCCTGACGAGAGTACTGAAATGGGGAATTTACTTACTAAACTCTCCTTGAAAAATTTATTTAGAATTTATGAGTAAATAAAACTTTATTAGTTTATTTTTCAAATAAATAACATTCCCCATTTTTGTTCAGTACTGTAGTCATGGTAAATTTTTAAAGTTTTGACCAAATAAACTAAAATAGCAATTATTTAAAGAATTCTTAAAAAAATAATAAAAACAAATTGAAAATGCAAATTATTTAATTTAAAAATAAGTAAAGAAAAATATTCATAATAATATAATCAGTTTTACAGTTGGTGGACAGAATACCAAACAAATGAATGTAATGTTATAGTTAACTCAGAATAATGGTCTGGTTGGACTTAAGGTCCTAAAATGGAGGGCCAAAGACAATTTTGTTGTATCGGCACCATGACATGACAAAGAAAAAAAACACAATTGTATTGTATTCTATTCTAGTCGACACACTCAAATCTAAAAGCGCTTCACCTGTCACATGAGACCGCTCCATAAGTGCGGATGGAGGCCAGATCATTTGTTGACGGGTGTGATTTTTGTTGATTGATGTCCACTTGGCGGCCCACATCAGAGAAGCCCCGCCGGGGTGGGGGGCAGTAAAGTAAGGGAGGGCCAAACGGGCCAAACGGGAGGAAGGGGGTCTAAAGGCAGACACCAACCGCTGTTTCAGGCCCTCTAATCTCCGCCTGCGTAATCAGAAACACATGGCTGCCATAATGGCCGCACTGTTGTCCCGTGCGCTGGAGCCGAGACGTCGAGGCTGACGTAGACGCAAAGCGCACGGCCGCCGTCATGTCAATATGTTTCCTACCAACAGCGCTGGCGGGAAATAGTACCAATACTTTACTGTACTTAAGTAGATGTATTATGTATTTGCTCCCGCTCTCGATATGGAGCAACAGTCCCGGCGCCGTTTTCCAATTCCATCCGGCAGAGAAAGGAAGAAGTTGAGAAGAAAAAAAAAAAAAAAGTTAGGTCAGCCTGTGGGATTGCGTGAAAGCCGAAACCTCAAGCCACATTAAGTCGTACGTTCGTGTGCAGCTCGCAGATGGATGGCGGTGCGAGGAAATAACGCACACAAGCACATGATGGGACGAGTTGTGAAAGAAAAGAGCAGAAACAAAAAGAGCACATATTTGACATAGTCGATGACCTCAAAATCACAATTTGCAGTTCCTCTTCTTATGATTTCCTTTTACTTTCTTTTGCGCTCGTCCTCAGGGCGGCTGGTGAACCGGAGCAGATGCTAGCTGACTTTAGTTGGACGATCGCAGGATACATTTAGACAAACAATACAAATACGCTCACAATCACATGACACCAAAATCCAACTGCCATTCTTGGAGTAACGCAAGAGGGATCCCATGTGCTGGAATCTCCGTTAAAACTCTTGTGTTCCCCACTAATGCTACATTTAGAAAATATCGCCACGCTACGCTAGCCTTGCGCGTGTTTGTTGGCGGGGTTCTCAAATGGGATTTGTTTCGCTCCGCGCCGAAACGGAGGAAGAGGAGGGATTTCCGCTTCGGTGGGTGGTGCTAACTTTATTCTAGCATTGCTAGCTTGCTTCACACTTTGACAACTAAACAAACAAGCTCACCAGGTAAGCCAATATCCACGCTTGTTCTTCCACATAACTCGCCGTGTTGTACAGCTAGCTCCGCGACGATCAAGCTACCCTCTATTGCTATGCTACACGTTCTGCAAATGCTTCCTGTGTTTTGTCTGTGATGTATTTGCTGACGTGGACTGTCTCGACACTGATTGGCTGTCGCTGACGCGATGGTGTCAAAAGTTCATTTCAACGCCGAAGTAGCAAAATGATCGGCGGAAACGGCCCAAACGCGCCGTCCGGCACGCCACAGCCTTCCCCCACTCGAAGTCCGAAATTGACTACAATGCAATCGCGCCGCTGGAAACGCCTCCCCGAGTGTTGGTCTGAACGTAGCATTAACGTGGCACAACAGAAATCTTAGCCATTTTAGAGATACATTTATCCAGAGAATTGTGTCAACTTGACCCAAGGCATTTTTAAAGAGCATTTATGGCCCTTTAAGGTCTTTAAACACACTTTAAAAATAACAAAAACACATTTAAACACAAATAATATATTAAATATTTTTCAAAACTAACAAACTTTGCTTATCATTTCAGAACATACACCAATATTGATGCCAAAAGATTACATTATAAAATCAACCTACAGCTGTCGCTTTCTGTAGGCGTAAAAAACAGGATTACAGAGGTTGCTGAGTCATTTTCAGGATGTGCTGAAACACTTCCTGTTTTCACTCTTCTTCTTTCAAATTTAGAGCTAAATATTATGCCGCCATCTAACAGTCGACAGTGGAATTACACCCAAAGTAGACATCAATTAGACCAAAATAGAGTTCGACCCCCAAAAATCTGCAAAACAGTGGGACTGCAAACGTATACACGCACAATCCGATAACTAGCTTAATCCTGGTCAAAGGCACTCTCAAAAGCGCACAAGCTGGGAACCTTAGGTTGACCCCGACAGGAATTCAATCCCACATTAAACAACAAAACCTCAAAGGAATTGTTTAACCCACAAACATTTGACCTACAAACGCTGGTAATATACAACAGTAAACATTTTTGTGTGTGAAAAAAGAAATCCCAAGCCATCTTTGTGAGCTACAAACTAAAAGGGACTTCTTCTTTTTTTTTTTCCGGACATGAATCCATCCCAAATTGAGGCTCCTTGTGGCCGAGTGTCACGACATCATTACTCGTCTGAGCGCCCGTTTGGGAGGTCGGCCCGCTGTGCGGTTTCCCTTCATTTGTGCCGTCAAGTGTCGCCCATTTTAGCTCGCTGCCGCCGCCGCTGCGAGAGAGTTTGGGGTCTACGGTAATGACAGTGTGCAGTAAGTAGATGTGACTGTGAATGTAAATACACACGCACATGTTTAATGCTGGCATCGCCGCCGCAGTTTTGGCTTGGGAGAAAAAGTGGCTCCCTTTTCCAGTAAATAACCGTTTGGACTTTCTGCATTTCCACAAGGCCAAGAAAGCAGAAGTGGCAAAAGCACTCAAACTGTGGATTTAAGTTGCAGCTAACTTTTTTTTTTCTCTCTTTTTTTTTTTTTTAAATTATTTTACATATTTACGACGGCTACGTATAAATATATATCTTTTTAGAGGGCGGGGGCAATATTCTGAGAAAAAACTTCAGACTTTATAAAGTGTTGAAAAAACGTTGAAACTTATGAGAAATACATGTTATAGTCTAATCATGTGAGGATTTGTTAGTGTTTAATGGGACACTGTTTATAAAATGAAAAGGCAGGATGGAGACTGATTCATTCTTAAATTAAAACTTTATTCGTCATTCATCGCAGCTAGAGCGACAACACTTCCTGATTCCCTTATCAGCTGACTAACACTATCCAATCAGATGCTAGCATACCATAGATAAATGCAAGTGAATGACGGAGAGCAGAAGATTCGACACATCAACTTAGATACTTGTACAAAAAAATAAAATAAAATGTATGAACGTGTAAATAATAATTTTGGAAACATAAACGTACAAGTAAATATACATTTCAACAAATTCGCAAAACGAGGCGTCTTTGTCGCTGGCCAGTGGGCGTACACAACGCTTCAAAGAATGAATGCTTAACATCAAATGGTTAATCTCTGCTAAAGCAATTACTATCTTCTTATTTGGGAACCCGACCAAAAAGTAATGGCACAAACAGTCGAGCAGTACGCTACGTGTAGTTCTCGGAAGTTTCTGAGTTTTTTTCTCGCAAATCTTTATTTTTTTTACTTTTTTAGTTTTTAGTTTTTTTTCTCTAAATATTGCCTTCACCCTCTAAAAAAATATATATTTATACGTGGCCCTAATATGCCGTCATACATAGTAGGGCTACACACACAGAAGAAAACAAAATCGTGCTACCAGAGCTAGCTTGGCTTACCTTTTATGCTATCAAAACAATGAGCTCCCGTAGCTTTGCTAACATTGTTAGCTAGCCAAAAGTGCTAAACTAGCTGATGCCAACGGGGGGGAAAAAAAAAAAACACCTTACTTGCGTTTTGAGATGTGAGAGCAATGTTTGTAATGTGTTTTAATAAAGTGTTTTCATTGTTTGTTAGCATTAAGCTAAATGGATCTAAGGTCAAGCCTGCAGTTGTTTAAATGCACATTACTTTCCACAAGCTGTTTAAAAAACCCAAAAAAAACCCCGTTTATGCTATGAAAACAATGTGTTCCCATAGCTTTGCTAATGTTGTGAACTGAGTAACAAAAAATGCTAAATGAGCGACTTAAAAGAACTGAAAAAACACACCCTAACCAATCAGATTTCAGATTCCACAAACAATTAGAGCACATTTACATCTCTCGCAGACACAGATTAGAGATAAAAAATAAACCTCCTCTGCTGGCTAAAGGAAATGACGGCAAAGCAGGAAATGACGACACCTTTATATCTGATAGGAAGGCCTTGCAAAAGTCGGTCAACAATGAAATCATTCCTGCTGGCAGAGATAGTAAAGAAGCTCTTGTGTGAATCTTAAACGTTCCTTCCACTTGCACAAGTTTGACTGAAGCCTCATCCATCATCGACTCGCCACTCGAATGAATATTTTCGAGCGCTTTCAAGTGTAACTCGACTCCGCTTTCTTTCTGCTTTGCATTGCAGAAAATATTTGTCTTTTTCCCCCTCGCTCATAAATTTCTTTCTTCCTCTCCTCGCGGGGACTCAAATGGCTGCCAGATGTGGTTCCAATCGGCTCCGGTTGCTATGGAAACACTAGGACCGGAGTAGGTTTTTCTGGGTCCGGAGCGTTTTTTTTTTTTTTTTTTTTGGGGGGGGGGGGGGGGCTGGCTCATTGGTGGCTGTGCTGCCTGGCGTGCTCCATGTCTTGTTTGGACTGGCAGACAACATGTCACTGAGCCCCCCCCCCCCCCGTTCCCACATGTCTAACCACAACTGTTTGACCACACTTTGCCTTGCAGCGTATAGTCGCTCCTTTGTGTGCTGTTGGGTTGCAGAGCCAAAACAATTGCACAAAGTCAAGTAGTAAAAAAAAAAAAAAACCCGAAAAAAACTGACAGACGAGATTGATTCGGAGATAATCAAATTCAGAGCGGTGACAGAGAAAGGAAAGACTCAGATCAAAATGTACATACTGTACAGTATGTGCCAGTGGTGGGTGGTCAGGGCTAGCAAGAGTCTCTCTGCTAGCCTCAATGCTAACAAAAGCACTGACCTACATTTACGACTCAAATTCTAAATCAGTGGTGCCATGGCTGACTTTAATTTGGACAATAATATTTCCACATTAAAATGAATGAGAATGCCAACAATCTATTCCAGTGCCCCAAAAAATACCCCCCCCCCAAATTTTTTTGACATGTTTTTTCGATAAGAAAAAACAGTATTGTACTTTATAAAAACATACAAAAGTGACGTCATTTATGGAAGCATATTGCATTCACTTGAAAAAGAAATTGTAGTTTAATAGAGTAACTTATTTATTATATATTTTTTTCTGTTTTTTGTAGTAATTTATTTTCTGTTTTTCAGGATTTTTTTTCTTCTGTTTTTCCTGAATATTTTTTTGATTTTGTTTTTTGAATATTTATTCATCTCTCTTTCGGAATATTTGTTTCTGTTTTATTTCAAAATATAATTTCCCCCCTCTTTTTCAGAATTTTTTTCTCAGTTTTTTGGATCCCCCCCCCCGTGTTTTTTCAGAATATATCTGATTTTTAAAAAAATATATATTATTTTTCCCCTCTTTTTCAGATTTTTGTTTGTTCTTCAGAATAATTTCCCCTCCTGTGTTTCACATTCTGAAAACCAGGGGAAAAATTCTGTAAAAGAGGGGGAAAATATATACAGTATTAAAAAAAAATAAAAAAAATAAAAATAAAAATATATATATACATTTTCTTTGTTTGAATGTGTATGCATTCAACCCCCCTAAAAATTGCAAATTAAAAGAAAAACCCAGCGCTTTGCCCGCTTTGCCTTCTGGCTGTAATTAGCGAGCACATGACCTCTCCCATCCATTCTTATGTGCATCCTCTTCCTTCGGTGTCTTCACAGCCTTGACTACGCGCCTCTAAGCAGGACATACGCTGCGCGTGATTGCGTCCCATTACAGACTTTCCACTGTTTCCACTGTGAAAAGAGCTCTTGTCCCCCAGTCCGGAGTGATCCAAACTAACAGTCCCCTGGTCTCCTCGGCCTCTTTTGAAGGGCCGCCGCCGCCGACCCCGGGACCCCGTGGCCCAGACCCACAGGAAAGGGTCACATATCAAGGATAAAAGAAAATTGGAGGTTTATTAGATTATGAGTCAATATGTACTTTCTTTTCCCACAGCACAGATGTTCTAGCGGAGTGTTGTTTGTAATAATAGCCGTCTCGAAGCTGAATGTGGGTCACATGAGAAGGCCCACAATAAATGATCTGGCGATTACAAACTGATTCGATAGGCAGTTATTGAAACTGTAACACAAAATGGAGATTTGTGGTCTCACAATAAGTGACATTGTTTTGCTTTTGCTTTTTATTCCAGGTAAGTAAATGAGACCATAATGACCATACACAAATATGCTTAAAAACAAACCACAAAGGACACTCAAAAAACAAAACAAAAAAAAAAAACAGTTTACAGCTGCTAACAGTGTTGCAGCAATTTGAGCCCTTCTGTACACAAATGCAAGCCTGTCAAAAAACAGGCAGGGTCCAGTTGGATTGAAAAATTGCCACGTCACGGTTTGTCGTATGCAATGTTTTGGTCAGTGGTATCATCGTATAGTACAATCATTTCTGTAATGAGTTCATTGTATGGAAAAGGGCAACGTGGGGGCTTACACTTTTCCTGCGCAGCTGTTAATGCCATGTAATTGTACTCTGCATCATGCAGTTAAGTGTTGCACAAACAATAACATCAACAGAGAACAACATTGTGAACTTTACAGGATGGAATTTAAAAAAAGTAAATAAAAATAAAAATACAAAGGAGTATTAGGTCAACACTGTAAAGAAAAGGTTGAATTGTGAATCAGGTGTAGCTTTAGGGAAGCGGCGTTTATTTGCAGTCTGGACGCGGAGTGGTCAAAGTACATCAAAGGCGAAAAGGTAAGCAGAGCTGCAGTGAGTTTTGTTGGACGCATATATCAGCTAACATTAGCTTCCCAAAAACAATTTTTTTTTTTAACATCTAGGAACTTTTAAATTGTGGGAAAACGATGCAAAATGTTTGCCAAACGATGAAATGTGATCAAATGTGATTGTGCAAACGTTTGCATGTTCCTGAGAAAGAACGAAACACCGAAATCAACTCTTTTGTCGGTTTTCATCAACGTGAATTGTTTGAACGATATCGAACAAACATTACACGATGAATCTGTCAGGAAAGACGGCAGCGGTTAGTCTTTGCAAGGTTATTATAGTTCATGACAACAAACAAAATATCAAATGAAAAATGTAAAAATTATTTAATTGACGAAAGAAAATAAAGAAATGCTTTTAAGAAAACGAAAACTTCATAAAACTATAATTATGGTGAAAATGTCAATTTATTTCATTTTTGTCAATTAATATCTTACATGATTTTTTTTTAGATTCAGTTGAAATGCATTTTGGTATTGTTGTACATCCTTCCAAATGAGAATCGTACTTTCCTTTCCTGTATTACGCTGTAATTTTTTTTGGTATCTAACGAATACACCATATAATAAAAAGAAGAAGCTAAAACTAAAACTAAAGCTAAAACTAATACTAAAACTAATAAAAACTAAAGTGAATAATTAAAAGAAAAAAATCTAACTGAATATAAATCGAAATGAAATCAAAACTAGCTACAATAAAAAAAAAATCCCAAACTATCATAACCCTGAGTCTCAGACCTTGAAGTTTGTGTGGCTACTTTTCCTCGTATTTCACAATGATTCTTTACAGTGTGGCCCTCATACTCCTTCGTAACATACAACATGAAAGCCAGCTCATTGACACACACACACAAAGAAAACCACCAAAGGTCATATAAGCACAGCTTACAAAGATAACAAATTGAAAGTACACAAAGTATACACGTTGAAAAAGCTGCAAAAGTAACATAAGAACTTGTACCTTAAAAATGACAAACTTCCAACGTGGATATCCAACAACACCCTGAACAAAGAACCGTTTCCTCTTGAAAAACAAATGGTTCCAGTTGAAGTACCTGCGAGTCCGCCTTTTGCTTCAAAGCGACACAAACAATGCAGACTAGCTAGCTAACAAGCTAATATCGCTTAAACTGATCCACAGTCGAGGCTCACGTCAACACGCTACCGTCACCCTCCAAAAGCAGCTTGTTTCCTCAGCATTTCATAGCAAAATGATCCTGGATTCTTTTTAAAGATCTTTATTATAACCTGACCGGCGCGACAAAAAGCTCCTCATCACATTCATTGATCTGTTTTCGGAGAGAGCGGTCGTTACTTGACACATGCGTTGGTAGACAAAACATTCGGCTGAGGTTATGCTTTATTAAATGCAGCTTGCGCGAACTCCACATGACTGTGGTTTGGGAAAATGGACGCTTTAAAGTGTTTTATAAGCACGATGAAAAGTTCACACAAGCCAACGGTGGCTTAGGGTTTTCTCATCTTCAAAAGTGGATTTCGGACCCGAGAGCAACATTCTGCTGATGGGTTGCATGTCCAGACACTCACAATGGAGAAAATCTGCTGACCACTTTGTAAACTTGGAGCGTCTTCTAACTGGCTTGGACGTGTTTTCACAGTTAGCAACAAGTGAAACACTATACATAACAAAGAAAGCATGCCGGGCTTTCTGTTTATAAGACGTGAGCGTCGAAACGGCAAACATGACTGTAAATTCCGGACAAGTACACAAATCTACGTCTTAATTTCGCAAACTGCTGACCCCATCTGTAAAATATCATTTAGTTGGCTATAAAAGGTATAAAAAAAAAAAGGTGTATGCTGGTCCACAGAAATGTGAGAATAGTTTATAATCTTCGAAGGAATGTTTAGTACCTGTGAAGAGTATTTATAAACGGAATGATCAACTGCAGAGCTGCTCGTTTGACTAATGCTGCATTCCAGAAAACTAGGAAGTCGCACATTTCTCAACTCCAAACCAGGAAAAGGTGCATCAGATCGTAACTTGAGTTGAATTTGAGAAGAATCCATACATTGGATGGCGAAGAATAATAGAAAAATGTACTTGCACTACCAGACTCCAACCAGCAGAGGCGCTGTTGGTTCAGAGCTGGTTTGCGGGCCAGTGACGAACGATTCAACTGGTCACGTGCTCTTCCACAACGTTTGATCTCGTGCAGACATTCTTCGTAGTTGTTTAAGGGTTTAGGGAATAAACCGGACACGGTTATCACTCTTACACAAGTCGCGACTACAGCAGGACGGCGGTTAGTCGATCGGGATGACGGTTATCACTCTTACACAAGTCGCGACTATAGCGTTGAACCATTTTTATAATTTTTTCCTTGTTTTTGGATAATCACGCAAGGCATCGCAAAACTCACGTGCCGACGCAGACATGACGTTTTGGTTTACAAGGTCATGCGGGGGCCGTGGTTTATGGTAAGGTCAATTTGGACCAGGGATCTCTGGAATGGCACCGTATCGCACCCTATCATCTTTTATAGGAGAAAATGCACTACAAGCAATACTAGTTGATCACAGTCGACAAGTTTTTTTTGTTTTTGTTTGACTTGAATGAGATGGGACCAAGTTTGCACGGGTTTCTTGAATGCAGCATTAATTGTGATTTGAAAGTGATACAGATGACGGGATGCGCGTCGATATGAGACCGTCTGATGATCTCTGGCTTAAAACATTCTTCACTTTTGGTAGGCCCTGGTGTCAGTTTGCAACAAATCCATTTTGAGTCTCTCTACATACAAACGTTACGCACTTACTTGACTATCTGCGGCGGCATGATGGCTGTCTTTTGCTGCGGTGTTTTGCTCTCCGGCGGATCCAAAGTAGCCTCTTTGCCTTTCTTCCTCGGAGGCTTTTTAATGGGAGTCTTCTTTGGTGTGGCATCCGCCGCCAGGTCCCCCGTCCTCGAGCCGTTCAAGTCCTGCTTTTCCGGGCTCTTGGCTTCAGGGGTCCCGTGGTCGGTGGTGACGGGCGCCACCATCTTCTGGAGGCTGCCGGAGGTGGGAAGCAGAGGCTTAGTGGATCCCTGCTGGCTCAAGCCGCCGGAGGGGGTCCGCTTGGCTTTCTGCGGAGGCGTGGGCCTCTCCCGGGTTCCCTTGGGCGTGGATAGTCCGTTGGTCTTGGTCAGGCCCGTTCCCTCGTTCCTGTTGATGCTTTGGGTTTTCTCCTTGAGCTGAGCAGCGAGGAGGGTGGCGGCCTCAGAGTTCATGTGGGGATGGATGAGCTTGGGGCTTTTTGGGGGTTCCTTGGGGGCCTCCTTGGAAGTATCGGCGCTCTTCTTCTCGGACGAAGAGCCGTGGAAGTTGCTGATCTTCCTGAGGGCGTTCTGAACCACGCCGTTGATGTGCTCCATGTGACCGGCGCTGCTGTGCTCATCCGCAGACTTCTTGCCTCGCAGAGGTTTGTGTTTGCTGGGTGAGCCGTCGGTGTCAGCCTCCTGCTTCTTTTGCTGATCTTTGTTCTTCTCACTCTTGGCTGAGACGTCACTGGAGCTACGCTTTTTCTCTTTGGGAACGGCAAGTGATTTCACGCCAGCCTGCCCTTGTTGGTCCGGCTGCGGATGGCTTCCGTGGAGCCACGATACCTTGGGCTTGGTCGAAGGGTCCGGCGGTCGCGGCTTGGGCCTCCCAGGTGACGGCGGTGGTTTTCCGTTGCGCTTGTACTCTGGGTTTGGTAGTTCGCCGTCTTTGCCGCTGTTTTCTTCCTCCTTGGACTGCTTGGAGAGGCGGGCAATACGGGCGTAAAGAGTTGCAGCTGCGTACTCGGAACCGCTGGTAGAGCCTTCGCTGTCCGAGGACTTCATCGCAGGTTGATCAGCGCCCTCTGGTTTCATGACACTGGTGTCCTTTAGGGAGGTGTACTCTCCTGCGTCGTCATCAGTGGGGGCAGATTCTGGTTTCTCGGTTTCCGGACTGTGGCTGTGTTTTTCCTTGCTTTCATTCACAGATTCTGCGGCACATCAACAGGAATTTGCATTACTAATCAAAAACATCGGCGATCAGATGAGAAATTATAATAATAGTTTATATGGGAAATGATGTGACTTAAGAGATATTTCCGAGTGGATTCAGTGCCTTGATCTTGCTCTCAATGTCTGATTCTGACGCTTGCTTTTAAGGGAGCGTCATTTCTCAAGGGACGACACCTCATCAAACGCAAATTAAAAGCTTGATGATGGGCAAAGCAATTATACTACAGTTAAATGCCAATGATGTCATGGCTTTACCAGGAATTTACAAAGTGTCCAATCAGATAGCTCCTATGGCACGCCCACAGTCTCTGGAGGATTGCGTGGTATTTTGCCTTGACAACAGAATTTGTGGCAGTGAGGCCGGTGGGCCTCAAAGGGCTATTTTTTCACGGGCCCCCAAATCATAAAATAGCAGTTAGTCTTTAATGGCACAACGTTTGGAGGGTGCTTATTGTTACATAAAGATCGATATGGTGTTTTAACGATTATTAGTAGTCAAGGAGGCGGCTAACCGGTATTTGCAACCGATAATAATAAATAAATAGTTCCCCCTGGAGTAAACACAGTTTTAAATGGATCTTTTATCGGCCGCCAGATTAAAAAAAAAAAAGGCCAATACTGAATGTACCTGCTTACGATGTAAATAAACAAAGCAATGTGGCTCCAACACTGAATATCAGCGCCAATAACTGGCCTTTCCCTAACCCTGTACATATTGCAAAAAAAAAAAGTGATTTTCTGAAGTAATTATGTTCTTTTAAATGTATTTTTACGTACTGTATTTGGATCTGGTAAATCCTGTTTGGCGACATTCTCGTCATCAACACATTCAAACAACGATTTCTATGCAGACACACACATGAGAGTTGGAAGAAATTTGACCCGGTAGATATTATCAGTCTTCTAATTCCCTTTATGTTGGAAAGAATCAGAAAACTAGAGCGCGCTAAATCCAACAAATCCAGTACTTCCTGCATAGAAAGCGATGGAAAGTGTTTTGTTTTTTTCTTCTTCCGTCAAACATCAAGAAGTACACTTTGGATTTGAGCCACATGCTGACTTGACCATACTGTTTCCTGTTTAGACTCCTTTTGCTCTCAAAGTAAGACACAGATGGCACATGATGAGAGGCACGGCTCACATAATGAGATTTGCAGACGTGAGTGAGTCACACAATCGGGGGATCTTCGCAAACCTCGTGTGTCAGCAGCGTGTGCGAATGTGAGCTTCTCATGCCAACAACACATCGGGCATGTATACATAATTTGTTTATTTATTCCCCGTGATGACTCACCTTCGTGGGGCACGCAGTAAACCGGGCCCTCGTCGCCGCTCTCAAAAGAGGAGAAGGACTCCTGGGAGGACCAGGAGGAGGGGGAGGGCTGCTCGGCCACGGAGGGGGGCTCGATGAAGCTGCAGTTGAAGTTGTGCTCGGGGTCGTGGTGGGCTACTGGGAACACAAAACAAACGCAGAAGCCCGGAGGTCAGCGAGAGGGTATCCTACCACGTTACAAGAACAACAGTCTGCTCTCCCAGCGGCGGCCGAGTGGTAGGAAGCCGACTTGAGGATTGGTTTTACATGTCAGTTAACAAAGCGAGTGTGATTTTCAGGATTTGGTGTTTTTCACTGTGATCGATGCCACATGCCATCCGTAAGTTGGCCGATGACTACGAATCAACTACGACAGCCAGACTGAAATGTGCCGCCAATAACACAAAGACAACACTCTTCGAACCCTCCAAATTGTAGGCCACTACAAAGAATACGTTACTCCTTTGAAGAAAATATCAATCGCAGATGTCAGTTTTATTGTTAATGTGTGTCTTTACAGTGGAATTTATGAAGCTGAACCCCTGTGAGGTCATGCAATTTTGAATTTTGACCTCATTTTTTCGGGAAAGATACGCCTCGAAAGTTAAAAAAAAGGCCGTCATAAATCATGCATACGTTGGCAGTCGTCATCTAAACTGTACTGAGTGTTAACTTGGCATGACCACTTGGATTCAGTTTGAAAGATCTCGCAAAGTCACATGATAGATTTGTTTTCAAAATTCATCATACATGTTTGAGGCTAACTGATGAAAACTTTATTGTGCTCAGTTGTGGAGAAGTACAGTTCATCTATTTTTCACCTTTTCTCATTTTTCGTCCTCTCAGGACTTGGACAATTGGCATGAGTGTATCTCAACACGTACAGTTAGCTACTGTGCAGTTAGCTAGCTAGCGATGTTTTACCTCCAAAAATATATCTTTCCGGTATTTCACAATTTACGGACCAGCTTGGTGGTTTTATTTAAATTCACAAGAGAGGAAGTGACACCACAGACAAACCCGCCGCCCCTCGGCCGACCATTTGGAGCCCCACGGGGTTGTTAGCTTGTTAGCTAGCTAGTGGCTAGCACCTCTCATCGCGATTTTGAAGCCGAAACGTTTTTTTTTTAATCATTCATATAATTGATTAAATTATGTTTACACAAATGTACAACTCACTCTACAATTAACAGAGACATCTATTTGAGTAGGGGCCACTTTTTGAGGAAAAGCGGTACTTTCTTGTTTCCTTCAAAAAAACGTGACATTCTTATGTTCCTTTTTTCCAAGTCTCAGGTCAACACAAGCATGTCAAATGTGTTGTTTGCTTGTGTTGCAGGGACTTTGTGTGTACTCATTTGCGAGCTAAGCGGGATGAATGTGAGAGATTCCTTGTTCAGGGTCATCATTTGTAGGAGCTTTGGAATGCCAAGCAGCTCCTCTCCGCAAGCACCGCAGTTATGTTAGTCAACAAGACAACACATGGACAATTTGCAACGTGATCGACAACTGCTGCTCTTAAAATAAGCACGTGCACGCCCTCATGGGTCCTGAGGGGCGGATTATTCTGCAGACTGGACACCGTTGGGATGCTTGTCCACACTAAAGGGCATTACTGACACGTCGCAGCTGCGGGCTCAACCACACAGTTTTGCTCGGTGGGGGAAGGAAGGGGTCCGTTTTACAGACTTGGAGTTAAAGCTGGAGTTATAACATGGGGGCATGCTAACTTTTTGGGTCTAGAATCCGGTTTTCTTTCTAAACACAACTACCATGTGTATCTTTAACCCTGGAGAACCCACGGGGTCAAATTTGGCCCCTAAAAATTCTGCTACTCAAATAACAAAGACTTTTTTTTTTTTTTACAAATTTAACTTCAAAAGTCCAGAGTGCCACTTCTGACCCCTGCATGGGGCCATCTAGTGGATGAATATTGCACTTACATGAGCCAGAGTGGTGGTGACAAGATGGCTGGCAACAAACATGCTGTTTTGTTGAGCTGGAAATCAATCCAAACAAAACCATCTTCTCAGCAAACCATCAGATGGTAAAATTGTGTTTTTTTAATGAATCTATTTCATATCATGTTGCAGAATGCCTAGGAGTATGTTTCATATATATATTTTGATAAATTAGCAACTCTGAGCTAGTTCAAAAAAAGGGTTAAAATTGAAAAAACATATATTTTGGTGTTCAGTGAATTTATAGCAGTCATTTAATGTATAATTCTTAATTTTCCAAAGAAGAAAAGGCTTCTTAGGGGTTAAATGACAAATAATTATTATACCTTTTACTGATTTATGTGATAAAATGTCTCAGTTATATCAGAGTTTTTAATTGGCCCAAAACTAAGGTAGGGATTAGTAAGTATACTTAGCTATGTTAGTTAGGAGTTGAACCAATTAGCCGACTAGTCGGCGACTACTCTACATGGATGTTTAACTGTTGAAGTTGACTAATCACTAATCCCGTGTCTTTTTTCATCCAGTCTTCTAATTGGAGGACTTTTCATTTGCCGGACTATAACACTGCGTAGCATAGCCATGCTTTTGTGCAAAAATAAACAAGTTGTGGAAGGACATAATGGTTAGCCTCACGAGCTTAAACTATTCCGATTGCCGCAAGTCTAAAAATGTTAAAAATAGCAAGGAATGAAGGCGGCGGCGTGAAGTGAAACTCCATTTAAGTCGCCAAATGGTGATTGGTATGGACAGACAACAACTGCGTGCTAACGAAATTTTATTAATCGTAGAGGTTGCATGATATTAAACAACAACTGATGCTATAGGTTTTTGCAAATACGATACTGAAATACAATAAAAGCACAAGTGAAATTGAGTAAAACAGTTTTCAATTTTTTGGTGGCCTGGAAGGTGAGTAATATTTTTAAATGATTTCAGCATTTCTCTCTATAACGACCCATTGGATATGTGTCTATGGGGGAAACTGCGCATAGCGTAGCATAGCATAGTCCATAGCGCGAAAAATGGGGGGAAAAAATGCCAGGGATTTTGGTTTTGTGCTGAAAATATGACAGCGACGTCATCGATGAATTGACTTCAACTTCATTTTCATCACATTATAGTCGATTACAAAAAAGCTGTAGGCGTTCAACTCTTGGTATGTACTTTTTTTTTTTTAATGACGCAACATAATTTATTGAAAGTTATGTTGTGGATGCCCCGGCTACATTCGTGCACCCCAGTTGGAGATTTCAAGGCTTTATTTATCCTGGGTTTAGAATATAAATATTCCTGACTTTTTTTTTTTTTTCCAACAGCATAACAACTCCAGTCCAACCTGAGCATCGTCTCTTAAGGGGGAGCAGGTCTTAAGGGTGTGAGAATGTTTTCCGCCTGATTTTATTGGGCAATTAAGGGGCCGAATGTGAAAAGGAATGTTGCTACAAACGCACACATCTGCAATCCCGGTCAAGTGTCCTGGGATGAATCCAGCTGCAGAAAAAAAAACAAAAAACAAAAACGGGTGGTTCTCCATTCAAGCACTCACCCGTGAGGAAACATTTGGACGCAGAAGGACGGGAGGAATGCTACGCAGACGTGAAATTGGAGGGCGTGGGGTAAATACGCTTCCAGCGGAATGCCAAAGAGCGCACACATCTTTCGTGATGCCAGAAGGGGGGGCTAAGGGGGGGCTCGGTGACACACTGTAGCGTCGCCACTCGTCCCTCCCGATTCCGTTTTCATTCTACATTGCCACATCTGTTGCCAGTGGCCCTGGCGGGGATAAATCACAGCTCTGACACGGGCTGGGGTAAATTTGACCACTTCCTGTTTCCAGCCCCGTCGGGCCCCCTCTGGAATGTGTGTGTGTGCGTGTGTGTGTGTGCAGGACTGCGTAGCCTCAGTCAAGAGTTTCTAAATGCTGGCAGCCACGCTTCTGTGGCCCAAAATTATGCATAGGACGAACCAGGAAGTACAATAAAGTCTTACATTCAACCATAATCGTTGCATTTGGAAGCATTTATGGAGGCTGTGCATTTTTCTTTATTTGCACTGTAAACGCTAGATAGCATTTTTTTCTTTTTTTCTGTCGAAAACAGACTACTCCTTATTCCCGACTTATATGGCGGAGGAGACACGCTCGTCTAAAAACAAGCGTTTTGATATCCAACACAGTGATGACAAAGACATGCCTGTCTCGGCGCAGAACAAGGTCACAATGGAGTCAGACTGGAGCTTAAATAATCAGCTGGATCACTTAGGAAGCGCATGCCGCTCAGACCTGGAAAAGAAACCAGGTCACCGTCTTTTAACTCTTTCGTCACTCACTTGGAGGTTTCGCGCTATCAAATGTAGGCCGCAGTCAGGGAAGCGCTGCGTCCACTTTCCGGCTGATGGATCGACGAGTTGTGAACGGGCAAATGCCGTTATTTATTGTGTCAAGTTTTTGTATCCGTTTGTATATAGTTTAAACAAGACCAAATGGGTTTAGGTTAGGACGCTAAATGCTGCTGAGGTCCTACAGTCTGGAATTTGGCTAATATTTTGTGGAAAAATGCATTTACTGCCAGCCTTCCAGCTAACAGAGAGAGTTGACATCTTTAGCCGTCAATGGCAAGAGCGAAGCACGGTCTTAAGTCTAAATCTGCACAGGGGCAAATTAGACCAAGTGTTAATAGTAAATGTTTTATTGTGTTTGTTTGGCCATTCTGTGGAGACAACCGTTGCAATGATGCCATTGGGACTCAAAAACAGTCACTATAAATTTGTACCTTTATCCAAATCCAGATATATTTTTTTCCTTAGTCCTACTGTCCTAATTGACTAAATAAGAGTTGTTGAGTATGGTCAGTTTTGACCAAGGTTATTTTTAGTTAACTAAAATTATTACTATTATTTTTTTCGTTAACGAAATAAAATAAAAACGAAAATGCTTTTTAAAGAACGAAAACTAACTGAAAATACATTTTCTGTTTACAAACCAACTAAAACTAACTATAATTATAGCAAAAATGACCTTCGTTTTAGCTTTTGGTAATTAAAACATGAGCATACATGGGTATGATTTTAAATGTGATTTGAAGTATATTTATTTTTGGTATTATGTCACATAGAAGTGAAATAGGAGGTGTTTATTAAATATATTTATTAATACACTTTTTTTTAAAACAAAAACTAATACTAAAACTAACTACAACTAAACTAAAATTATTATTATTTTTTTAAATAACTAAAACTAATAAAAACTAACTGAACCCCCCCTGAAAACTAATTAAAATGAACTAAATTTAAAAAACAAAACTCAAAACGAAACAAAAACTAACTAAATTGAAAATTCCAAAACAATAATAACCCTGCTTTTGACTAAAGACATTAGAATAACAAATCAACGACTACTACGAAGCCCATTCACTCGAGATACAACGGTAAACTCAACTTGCCTCTGGCACAACGGCTCGACTAAACTACTCATTAGAGTTGAACAGATCAGCATCTTTCCACAATATACGAGAACGAGGTCGGAGACGGATCCGTCACAGACCACGAGACCTCCACTTGGACCCGACGAGTCCACGCGAACACTGAAGCCTTTGATGACTCGTTTGTCAGCACCAGCGCCAGCGGGCCTCAACCTTTGCGCGACGACCGCCGGCCTTCTTTTAATAACACACGCTCCACCTCAACTCCAGAAAGCCTTCGCTCGGTGAAATACAGATGCGGAGTACAGAAACCGGGGGGGGGGGGGGGGGGGGGGAGCGCGGAACTTTGGGGCTGGAATAACACGAACACATGGCCGTCGGAGGGCACCAAGAACAATAAGTAAGTAATAATAACTTTTAAATTAAAAGTCCATATTTGTCTGGCAGTTAGCTCACTTCTCAATCATCATCAGCTAAGACACAAACTAAGGTAGCAAAGAGCGCCATTGTACGTAGCGGCTATGCTAATAACACGTGACCCTCTATTCGCCCGTTAGGAACCAAAATTGGTAACGTGGGTGAGCATTCAATCTTGTTATACAAGCATTGACTACAGTACAGTTGAAAATGTGAATTTCCAACTAAGCTCTGAAATCAAACAATCCCTGGATCATAGAAAATGTAACTTAAAAGCACCGTTAGCCATGACGTCACCATAGACGTCAGTTTATTGCTCAACATATAAATTGAAATCTCAGTTTTAACGGGCATCAGAGGATTAACTCAGAGTGTGTGTTTGGCTTTTTATTTGACTTTTTTTCTCCAACTCCTAAAAAAAAAATATACACCTGAGGTTGTTTGGCAGTAAGACTCTCGTTATATCCCATAATTGCTAAAACGTTAAAAAAAAAAAAAAAACTTTATTTGTACAGTTAATATGGGTGTAAGAAAAACCGAATAGAAAAAAAAAATGCTTTTGATTTAAAAGATGTGTTTGCATCGAATTTTCAAATGTACCGTCACACTCCAATAAAAAATGACTTGATACGATGAAACCTTGTACCTCCAAAATGGCCACTTATCAGGAGAACCCATGTTCAACCATTAAAATGGCACTAAAGAGAGCAAGCCATTTTCAACATTTTAGATTGGTCAATCATTCGTAAAAAAACTAACAAAACACCCACACGTGTAAATTGACCAAAAGTATAGATTTTAAAAAAAAAAATCTTACTGTAAATTTACCAAATTGTGACTTATGAGGTTTCGGCCCGACGCCAGCGTTGTATCATCACTGGAATATATATATATAGGCGGGTTAGAAGAATTTTTAAAATCTTAACTTGCATCTCACTTTATTTAAAACTCTGTTTCTATTGAAGTCTTCACTTTTGAACAAAGTCAAATGATCCAAAAGATGTGGTTTTTAGCACAGTAGTTGCAAAAAAAGAAAAAAAAAAGACAGACAGCGTCTGGCGGCTCAGTGTGGGATATGAAAGAAAGTTTTTGGGGCTTACCGACTACTTTTGGCAGTTTCTGTCTCCTCAGTGGAATACGGGGAAGTTTAGTGCTGATTCGGCTGAATCGTCCACACAGGATCCGCTTGGCTTTTTTGCTGTTGGAAGAGCGGTCTGGGTTAGCTCTGAGGTAGGATGACAGCATGGAAATCCAAATGAATCATTTAAAAGAGGCTTTATTAGACTTGGCCCCTGCGTTGAAGCTTGCTCATTTTGCTCCCGACGCAGCATTATCAACACGTAAAACACTTGCTTTGCATTTGGCATGTATTTACCCGCTAATAAGCTACTACCTGGTGAGACAGTAACAACCCCGCATCCATTTTTTTTTTTTTTATGTTTTTTTTTTGTTACTGTTTTCAGGCTACCGGGACACGAACTTGAGCCGAAGACACAAACTTCGCGCCACTCACTTGTGGTCGTCTTTGTGTCGACAGAGGCAGCAGCAGCACAGCAGGGAGAGCAGGACGATCAGCAAAAAGGAGACCAGCGTCCCGGCCGCGATCACGCCCATCCGCTGGTTCGGCTCTGCAAAAACAGGAGACGCAAGGAGTTCTGGATGGTGCGGTACACAAAAATAGAGTCGCCCTAAATAAAAAAACAAAAAAAAAAACACACTACCCGTGTCTCTCACCGTTGACTTTGGGCCTCAGGGTACTCCAGCTTCCTCCAACATCCCCAACACATACGTAAGTTAGATCCACTAAATACTTGAAATAAATGTAAGGCCCCAAATTCAGATGTGACCCTTCTGAGTTCGTATGGTATAAAGATGCAGTCTATCATAATTCTAGGTCGGTCGGTATCAAGGCTGCCATTAATTGCAGAAACGCATGAAAAAAAAAACATGTTGCTTTTTCAGTCAGGATTACTACTAAGAAGGCCCTGAGGCGAAAGTGACTAATGATCTTCTCCTAGCTAAGGATTCTGACACCTCATCAATATTATTATTACTTGATCTTAGCGATGACTTTGACAACGCTCGTCATAACATACCATTAGAATGCCTGGAAACATGTATTGGTATTTCAAGCTTAGCACTTGCGTGGTTTAGTTCTTATCTCTCAGCGAGGACGCGCCGTGTAACCCGTGCCAATGCGACTTCTGAGCTTTATAATGTTACTTGTGGAGTCCCGCAGGGATTCGTACTTGGCCCTCTATGGTTTAGCATCTACATGCTTCCTTCCCGCTTGGTGATATTGTACGTAAATCTAACATCGCGGCCTGTGATGTGACATCAACACGGGCTGCCGCCACCTTCCCGAACGTGTCATCATTTCACAAACTTGCCCAATTTTAATGGCGCAAATATTCAAGTTTATTTCTCATAAATTTGACACTTTATAATATTGCAAATACTCAAGTTTTTTTGTCTCGTAAATTTGTGAGTTTTTTTTCTCGCAAATTTGCCATTTTATGATGTTGCAAACATTCAAGTTTATTTCTCGTAAATGTTCAAGTTTATTTCTCGTAAATTTGTGATTTTTTTCTCATAAATTTGACACTGTATAATATTGCAAATACTCAAGTTTTTTTGTCTCGTAAATTTGTGAGTTTTTTTTCTCGCAAATTTGCCATTTTATGATGTTGCAAACATTCAAGTTTATTTCTCGTAAATGTTCAAGTTTATTTCTCGTAAATCTGTGATTTTTTTTCCTCATAAATTTGCCACTTTATAATATGGCTAATATTAAACTTTTTTTTCCCGTAAATTTGTGAGTATTTTTCTCAGAAATTTGCCACTTTGTTATTACTGAGTATATATATATATATATATTTTTTTTTTTTGTTTTTTTGTGTGAATTTTTTTTCTCATAAATTTGCCACTTTATAATATTGCTAACATTCAAGTTTTTTTCATAAATTTGTGAGTATTTTTCTCATAAATTTGCCACTTTGTTATTACTGAGTATATATATATATATATATATATATTTATTTTTTTTGTGTGAATTTTTTTCTCATAAATTTGCCACTTTATAATATTGCTAACATTCAATTTTTTTTTCATAAATTTGTGAGTATTTTTATCATAAATTTGCCACTGTTATTACTGAGTAAATATATATATTTTTTTATTTTATTTTTTAATTTTTTTATTTATGTATACGTGGCTCTTGTGTATATGCTAATGACACAGATCATAATTCATGCGTTTGCTATGTCTCGCCTTGACTACTTTAACGTATTGCTCTTTGGTCTCGACTCCCGACAAGGACGAGAAAGTTCGATCGATTTTTGATTAATCGTGCAACAAGCTTCTCTCAGCACATTCAAACAGTACTTGACAGACAGCATTTGCAGGGCCACGGTAATGGCAGAGTTGACATTCTGCTAGCTAGTAGAAGCCAGTGCAGATTGAGATCAAGTTCCGTATTGTAGCTTGAACAGGTAACTTGCGCTGCCCCTCGGGCCTTTATCTGTCTCATAAAAACAAGATGAATTGTTGTGGCGTGTGGTCACCGATGCTTATTCACAGTCGGGTAATAAAGGACAGGAAGAGGCTTGAGGGCATCACAAGGTCTGAGTTGATCAACGCCAGCCGGCTGCTGGGACACTTGAACCTTTTTCAACAATGTCCTCTCTGGCTGCTGCCAGCATGACTAATTACAAAACAGCCCACTCATCGTTCTTCTTTCCTCTTCCCCGTTTTCTCCCGTCCCCTTCCTTCCTATCGCTCTGACTGGACGGGAAGGGCGCCAAGAAAACGCAGCGCACCGGGACACTCGTCTGGAAAAGCTATCAAGGCCTTTTGCTGCGTAAAGTCTCCCTCTACACACACAAGGCTGCACAAGTTGTTTGTTGGTACTGCGTGTACAGCCAACGGTTCGTCACTTACGAGCCAGCGAGATCGAGAGCGGCTTATGGCTTTTTGGACAGCCCAAGAAAATGTGCTTTGCGTCTCAATCGCAAAAACACGCGCTCCCCATTTTGAGGTCGGAAACAAATGCTATTTTCTTACGAAGATAGCAGGCGCCGGACACGGGGTCGCAGTTCTTGTCGTGGCAGGGGCAGGTTTGGTTGCAGTTCACTCCGTATTGTCCGGGTTGACAGCTCATATTGCAGCTGGTGGAGGAGGGAAACACGAGCTTGGGTTAAGATTCACTTTACAAGATCACATTCAAGCAATTTGTAATCACATCAGCAAGGGAAAATGAAAAAGCTTTGGCAGACTGGGCGGAATTCATTTGAATGCATGTAGCTGCACCGAACATGAAAACACAGCAGGGTGAGAACCGCAACTTTTTCTTTTTTTTAATCTTAATGCTACATTTCCAACATTTTAACTGCAGGTTTGTATCTATATTATTGTATTTTATTTTTTGTCAGAAAAACTTGTAAAAAGCAGTGCCTCACCTGTGACAACATTGTTTTTCCTTCTTCCCATTATGTATTTTACAATTAATACAGAATAGTGATTTAATTACAAAATAAACACGTTAGGATTGTCTTATAATGTTCAATTGTAATTCTTGGAATTATTTCTAGCTTTATGCATATGTTCAAGCAGCATATGCAAAATGAGTTTTCTACACATTTTTGTTACTCAAAAAAATAATAATCCCTAAAGTGTGATCTGTGAGAGAATACATTGATTCAAATGGTTTATTATGAGATTTAAAAAAAATATTTGTTGAAATTTTTTTGAGAAAAAAAAAAAGAACCACAGGATTTGTTAGTGAGCAGGACTAGACACACACAAAAATATTTCTGGCACTTTTGGATAATTACACATGACTCCGGGTCAGTTTGACTCAGGATGTTATAACTAATCATACCAAATGAGACACGAGTGTTGAAATTTTGAAATCTTTCTTACTCGTGAGTGTGTTTCCACATACAAAAAAAAAAAGTTTCTGACACTTTTGTACAGTATAATTAAACATGCCTCTGGGTCATTTTGACCCAGATACATCTTTTCCCTTCCCAAGAAATTTGAATTACACTCATTTATGATGCATAAATATGACTCGGGTCAAAGTGACCCAGGGACATTATTGCTGTTCCTCTCAACCTAACAGGTGGGTTAAAAAAAAAAAAAGAAGTCAAAATGCATTTTCCATCAAATGCCCATTCCTACGAGATTGAACTGGTTATTGCCTCCGTGTGATTGGATAGATGCTTGAGAATTCTCTCAAACCTTACTAGGTTCCGTAGAATCCCGGGTCACACAGGCACTCTCCGGTGACGATGTGGCAGTTTCCATTGAAACAGTGACTACAGTTGTTCTCGCAATTCTCACCGTACGTGCCGTTGGGGCAGCGCACCTCGCACCTACCACAAAAAAAGAAGAATGCAACCATGGCGGTTTATTATTGAGCTCAGCAGCGTGAGTCGCAAGGCGTTATTGCAGTCTGTGCACTGGCATTAATGCAGCTACTAGTTAAAATCGCGACACTGTACTACAGCACATTCTTCAGATCTCTGGACTTCACTTGAGTATTTTTTATTTGTGACGACTTTATAATTTATCATTCATTTAAAGACAGATATATGTTCTTTGTATGGCTAAGTGGGTCAAAAAAAATCTATGACAATAACACAATAGATTGACAACTTTCGCGAAGCTATGGGATCGTTTTGATAGCATAAAGTAGCTAGCTTGCAAGTTAGCTAGTTAGTGTTTAACAACATGCTACATGTAATGTGATTTTTTTTTCTGCTTCTCAAGTTGAGCACTGTTTAAGTCTGGATGTAAAAATGGTAAAAAATTACAAGTAAGTTGCACTTTTTCAGTCGTTATCGTTAGCTAATTTACCTTTATTTCAGTTGACAACTTGCGCGAAGCTATGGGATCATTTTGATAGCATTAAGTACCTAGCATGCAAGTAAGCTAGCTAGCTTTTAATAACATGCTACATGTAATGTGATTTTTTTTCTGCTTCTCAAGTTGAGCACTGTTTAAGTCTGGATGTAAAAATGGTAAAAATTACAAGTAAGTTGCACTTTTTCAGTCGTTATCGTTAGCTAATTTACCTTTATTTCAGCTGACAACTTGCGCGAAGCTATGGGATCATTTTGATAGCATTAAGTACCTAGCATGCAAGTAAGCTAGCTAGCTAGCTTTTAATAACATGCTACATGTAATGTGATTTTTGTTTTCTTCTTCTCAAATTGAGCACAATCTAAGATAGAAGGTAAACAATTTTGTTTGCAGAACTGTTTTTTGTTTAAAAAAAAAAAATATTCCAATTACAAGTACATTTCAGACGTTTTAACTTTGACTCAAGTACAGGAGTTGAATCAGCACTTCTGGGGGGGGACCAACAAAAACATCCCTCTCCAGCCCTATTTCAGAGGCTTTTCAGAGGTGGAAGGACAACAGGCAGCTAAAAAGATTCATTCCTGCTCGACAGATAATCATCACTTCTTTCTTTGTGATTTTTAATTGATTGTACAATCCCCAAAATAAAACTTTAAACCAATAATATTTAGGGCGACTTTTTCATCAATTCTGTGCGGCACATGCCATATTTCTGCATGGAGGCAGGTTAGACCTGATGTTGGTAATTTCGCAGGCAGGAGTGATCGCAGCTGACTTTTGGGTTCAAAACGGCAAACTTTAACCACAAAAACGACAAGTTTCCGAGAACATGAAGAGACAAGCTTTCCCTACCTGTCCCCAATCCAGCCGGGGTTACAGTGCGAGCACTTGCCCAGAATGTGGTCACAGTGATGGCCGTCCTTACAGGTGGGACACACTTCCTGGCAGTTTTCGCCGAAGAAGCCTTTGGCGCAGAGCTGGTCGCAGCGCGTCCCGTTCCAGCCTCTTTCGCACGTGACGCAGCGTCCCTCCGTCACCTTGCACGGCTGCTGGCCTTTGCAGTGGCCGCACCTGTGGCACAATTCTTCAAATTGATTCCTCCTCGGTGAAGTCGTTATAATGATGCAAGGGGCCACAAGGTTGATTTAAAACTGCGTTGCCCTGATGATCGTTTAATGGGCCGAATAACAATGAATTGTAACTTTACTCTTTTGGGTTTATAGCGTCTGAACGGCGCGAGGTGCGCAGTCCATGAAAGGTAAATCACTTAAGGCTTAAATGGCTTTTACGTCTCGGCTTAATGGTTACGGGATAATGTGAACACCAATTCCCAAATCTTTACGGCGGCTCCATTAAGTCTGTTTTAGGGGTGATCAGCTGCAGCGTATATCATCACATCTTATTGAAACTATAAAAGTGCGAGCAATCATGCAACACATAAGGTAAGTGAACGTTTAGCAATTGTAAAACGGCGCGTTGCGCTTGATTTAGCCTCTTGGCTGTTGCCACCGTGTATTTTACTGTATTTGGACCACAATATATATTTTAAATGACATGTCTATTTTCAGATTGCTCTTTTCATTACCTTACCTTCCGACTTCTCTGTATTTGTACTGCAACTTATTTTTAGATATGTAAAAAAAATTTTTTTACATTGCTCTTTTTTATTACTACCTTCCACGGTATACATGCTATTTAGCTGATGCTTTTTAGAACATCGAAAACTTTTATCATTGCTGCTGCCACTGTGCACTCAACTGTAATTGGATGACTATTTTTAAATCATGAATTATAAACATCTTTACACTGCTATAGAGCCGTGTCTTTATGTAGTGTATAATTTAGGCATCTTGTAAAGGCTCTTAGCAAGGAGAGTACCAAATATATCTTTACTGCCTACATGGTGCACTTAACTGAACATTTTTGTCCATTTTTATATTGTTTTTTTTTATTGCTATGGCCTAGTTTTTTTTTTTATGTTGTTAAACATGATACACCTCAGAATGAAGGAAAGTTGGTTCAGTATGAATTAGAACTGCCACTTTATTCTAAGTCTATTTTCATTGACATATATTTACATACATATATATATATATATATATATATTTACATATACACACACATATATATATATATATATATATATATATATATATATATAAATTAATAATTAAAATTAATTAAAAAAAAACATGGACTGAAGACTAAAATTTGGTTCTGCTTTAAGAAAATGACGGACCGACGATGATGGAAGGGTGCCCAGGGACCAGCACAATTTTCAAAAATGGCCACCTCTGTATACTATATACATATATATATATCTCACTGGCATTGGGTGTAATCCTCATACTTTCAAAATCCTAATTTTTCAGGAGAAAAAAAAAAGGCATGTTTGTAAAAATAACACCGATTGGTGTAGACTGACCAACAGTAGAGATTTGTGAGAAAATATTAAATTGACCAAATTGTGACGTCGATGTATAATGCTATCTTTGATTTATGTGTATTTGACATATCCCATAGAGGAAGAAAGCCTTTCATTCCAATAAGGGCATTCTGACTCCCTTCGTTCCTTACTTGTTCTTGCAGTTCTGCCCGTAGAAACCAGCAGGACACGACTCTCTGCAAAACTTGCCACGGTAGCCCGGCGTGCAGGTACACGAGCCGTCCGCCAGGTTGCACTTGCCGTGGATGCACTGGCAGTATCGGTCGCACCTGGGGCCCCACATCCTTTCTCGGCACTGGCAGCGCTGCGTGAACTGGTCGCACGGCGAGTTGTTGCAATTGCACTGGATGGCGCAGTTCCGCCCCGTCCAGCCGGGGCTGCACAGGCAGCGTCCCGTCATGGGGTCGCACATGGAGTTGACGCTGCAGTAGCAGTTGTTGTTGCACTGAGGGCCCCAGACCCCCGGGTGGCACGTGCAGAAGCCCGTGTCCTGGTCGCATTTGCCCTTTTGGCACATGCACGAGTTCTCGCAGTTGGGGCCCCAGCGGTTGTGGTTGCACGTGCACTTGCCGGTTAAGTCATCGCACTGGCCGTTCGGGTGACAGCTACATTTACCCTTGCAGTCTGGACCCCAAAACTGGGCGGGACACTCTGTTTAGTGACATAAAAGAGGCACAGTTGACAACTTCAACGTCAAATTCGGGGCAAAAGAAGAATCTGCGAAATCATCCCTTTTGAAATCTGTGGAAATGCAATCAGTCCAAGCCCAAGTTTTAACCATGTAAAAAAAACAAAAAAAAAAAACACGTTAATATTGTATTTTATGAAAACATATAGTATAATTCATTGCTTTTTTAACCAGGTAAGATAACTGAATACGGATTCTCATTTCCAGGGCAACTTGGGGTTCAATATCTTTCTCAAGGGCCACTTTGACTGTGAACAATCGGACTCGAACCGGCAACCCTTTTGGTCACTGGATGACTCGCTCTGCTAACCGAGCCACAACCGCCACTTTACACAGAATGTAAGCGTTAAACAGTTTATGCTTTGGGGGCTTCAATTCAATGGACATTGTGCTTCTCCTTCTGGTGTGTGTGCCTTGGCCACATGGGGGCGGTATAAATCATCCAGAGAGACATATAAAAAGAAGAGTTTCACAACTGACTCTGTAAGATGCACCAATACAAGGATGTATATTCCTGTGAGTATTATTTTGTCAGCCAACCTTGGGGTTGTAAAACTGCGACATCGGCGCTATTTGTTAGCCTGTCTATGCTGTTTTTTCACTTTTTGTTAGCATTAAGCTAATCCGACGTTCTTAATGCCAAGCTATGTGGTCGTTTTAAATACACAATTCTCTTAGTTTTATACTTATTTTGACAGTACTCTGGGTGAGGCAATTAACAGATCAAAGCCTCTTTTTTAAGAGTTGATTGCATAACTGTATTAGGTAAGTAAATAAGTAGCTAACTAACTAGCTAGTCATGTTGATTGGCTTCAGTGTAAAAATTAAATCAAAAGCTAATTGTGGCTTAAGACTTTTGCACAGTATTGAATTAAAAAATAAAAACATGTTTACAAGGTCACGCATTGTGCCTTACTTGTGTCACAGCTGGCTCCAAAGTATCCATGGCGACAGCGGCATTCGTTCGGCCTGACGCACACCTCGTTTTCCTTGCAGGTGAAGTTGCCTTCACAGAGAGCTTTGGGGAAACGACAAGTGGCCGCATTATTCATCAGTTCTGCATTGCATGATTGGCAGAGGTGTCCAAAGTCATTTGTAGCACGTTGCACGTTTTTGTTGGCTCGCCGCATATTTCAATAACAAAACCAGAGCCGCCATGCTGGGATGTTTTGGCATAAGAAAGTTGCTAACAGTATCATTCATTTTTTCAGTGGAGTGTGGAGACAACGGTTAGGTCTCATTTGATATACTTGTCCTTTAATTTTTTTTTTTTTTAATTATTCAAATTTGGCAAAGCCGTCAACAACACTTTTCTCTTTTGAAGACATTCATTTTCCACTTTACAAGTACTTTAAATATGTTTAACTGCTTTGCCCCGGATGAAAACATCGTTGATTGTGTTAAATAAATGCAAACGTTATAGTAAGTTTCATGGACAAAAAAATTCTGTATGTGGCCCTCAGCAGAAAATATGATAAGAATGAATGAATTGCGCCGTGTGGTACGTACGTGTGAGGCACTCATCCCCTAGCTGAGCCCATCCGCTGCAGCACACCAACCCCGGAGATCTGAAAAAGATTTCCCAAAGTGTAAATAAGAGAGGGAGGGGGCTAATGAGGCACCTGCTGTGAAACATGCAGACGTTTCAAAGTTGCTGCAACCACACCCAAGTCTGTTGGTCACATCTGGGGAGATCAAACACGTCAAGGCATTATCACTGTGGTGCACATGCTGAGCACATGGTGGCTTAATTATATGAATCATGCACTCGAAAAAGAGTTTGGTAAAAAATAACCCAATATGGGTCAAAAAGGAAGCGACCACACATTATGGGGTTATTTGTTTAACCCAAAAAGTTGGCTTAAATTATTTTTAAAACACTTTTTGGTTCGAAAAACAGTTGAGTCAAAAATAACCCAATATGGGTCAAAAAGGGAGCGACCAGAACTTTTTGGGTTATTTTCCAAAAAGTTGGTATGAATTATCTTTAAAATACTATTGGTTCGAAAAACAGTTGAGTCAAAAATAACCCAATATGTGTCAAAAAGGGAGCAACTAGAACTTTTTGGGTTAGTTTCCAAAAAGTTGGCTTAAATTACTTTTAAAACACTTTTGTTCAGAAAAACAGTTGAGTAAAAAAAAAAAAATCTAATATGGGTCAGAAAGGGAGTGACCAGAAAATTTTGGGTTATTTATTTATAACTATATATTAAATTTTTTAAAACACTTTTTGGTTCATTTAACCAAAAAGGTTCACGCTTAAAAATGCTAGATCAAAATTTGGACCTTCCCCTAACTTGGGTCAATTTGACCCAACTTTTGGTTGTTTTGTAATATTGTTTTATCCGACAAAATTGGTTGCTTTGTATAAAAACGAAAGTTGGGTCAAATTGACGCAAGTTAGCGGGTTGGTCCAAATTTTTACCCAAATTGGGTTGTTTTTGACCCAGCAGTTTTAAGAGTGTTGGGTCAAATGAATAACCCACAAAACAGCCTAACAATTTGGTTGTTTTGTGCAAACCCCCATTTTTTTAATTATTTTTTTGTGGGTTAAATGAATAACCCAAAAAGTTGTGTTGTGTCATATTGTGTTATTTTTTACCCCACTGCCCCACCAATACAGCTCGTTCAAACACCCTCACTACTGGAGTTCTCTCTACGTTTATCAGCCTTTCTGGGCCTTTTGGAGGGAAAACAGTGAAGGAGTCTAAATATATAACAGTTTGCCTTCTTTTCTTTTTTTTTTGGGCTGTCAGGAAAGGACAAATTTGTCTCCTCTTCCTCCCACGACCGTGACCTTTGCGGGGCCTCTGCAACACATCATCTGCCCCCAAAGTGTTTGAGGAAGGCTGCTCGCTTCAGAGTCAGCGTGCAGGGAGTGACGCCGTTTTTTTTTTTTTTGTATTCTGACAAATTGGCGTGTGGTAAAGATCAACCTCTGCATGCTTCCCCTTGCAATGAAGGAGGAGTTTTTGGAACGATGCACTTCCAACTTTATTATGCATGATGCTGGATTGATCTTATTTTGTGCGACTGTACCACTCAAATTTATGACAAGCTACTGCCAGTGTGTACAGAGTCGACCCTTGCTGACCTTTTAATACAATGCCGATCCCTGTCAACGATCATGGAGAACGATTGTGTGTTCACAAGCACTGCTGCAGCATAAAAATAGTACTTGGGAGTGACTTTGACCATTTTCAAAAGACCACAAGTATTTTTAAGAACTTATATTTTTGTAAGCGTTTCAGCCTTTCATCCAGGAACTTCCTTAAAGGTCACTACAAATTGTCTTTCCGGTAACTTGGGCCCACAACTTCTGCCTATTAATTTATTTTTTGCCCTTTTCTCTTCGCTAGCCATTAGGGCTAGACGTACGGTTTTGAATGCTGTTCATCGATTTGTTCTTCAGTTCACAGGATTGCGCTTTGCTAATTATGTGTAGAGGGGTATCTGCTGTACTGAACAAGAATTAAATAGATTTTCGGTGAAGATCCAAATTAAAATGTAAATACAGGAGATGACAATTTCTTAACATAAACATAACATAAAAATGTGTTATTCGGTCTGCGTTCAAATTTCAGCTCTATCCATCTATCTATAGCTAGCTTATCTATCGGTAGCTTACCTGTCTATCTATCTATCTATCTATCTATCTATCTATCTATCTATCTATCTATCTATCCCTATAATTAACAACAGCGCCCCCTGTAGTGCAATGCAAACACTGCTACACACAGATGTACACATCTGTAACGCCACTGTAACCAAATGGACTCCTCCTCCTGCTGCAGCGATCAACTGGACTGTGGAAAAACTGCTCGAATCGAAATAAAGCTGTTTGAATGAAATATAACAATTACCGGAATTTTAAACGAGTGAATGTTTCAACTCACACTAACGCTCGTGTTGGGAGTTCAAGAAAATTAAATGAGCCATATGTGCAGGAGAGGCCATATAGGTCACAAAGTATATACGCGTGCAAATAGTGTGTTTTTCCGAGGTCATTGTAACTGACAGGGTATTCGAACAGTGAAATAGTGCGCAGAAAATGGAAAGAAACGTCCAAAAGAAGCACCAGAAGCATTAAAATGACGCAAAAGTTGATCCGATGCTCTTACCCAGCTGCTCTGCAAACATTCCTGCCTTTGGGACGCAGCTTTTGGGTCTTAGCGAAGTTTAAAAGGAGACAAACCACCGACACAAAAGCAAGAAAGTTCTTCACTTCCATCGTACAAGCAGCAGCATCCTTTCCTTTTTATATTCCACACAAAAACGTTGGTTTTGCGCACTTAATCCAAATCTTTCTCCAGACGAACTGTTCAAAAGTCCTGCAACATCCACGACAGCTCCAAGCTTGGAAAAGTCAAAAAGGGAACTTTTCCTCATAAAAGTCGTCCTCGCATGCTGGACCGTTACTTCCATGAAATGATCTTCTAAAAAGAGGGCAGCGTGCAAGACTGCTGGTTCCGGACTCGTTTTGAGGACAGAAAAAACAAAACAAAAAAAAAAACTTCCCTTCCGATTAAAAGTCAAATGAAGCAGAAAAGTAGAAGGTCCCGCTTCAGCTGTCCCTCTCTGAGGAGAACTACTTCACTTTCGTCCTCTCTTGCGCTCTCAGGAGTGGCAGGAGGGAAATTCCTGATTTGTTACTCGTCTTTGGCGTGCGCCACCAAATTTACATAGCGTGCGCGCCACGGGCTCGGCCCCGCAACTTATGGAAGCAAAACGGCAACATGTGACTCTTCAATTATACAACAAAGATCGTGCAAGTTATGGAATATAGCCTACTACTAATAACTAATAACATAAACTTGACCCACTTTGGCTAATGTTGTTATAGAATAACACGTGCAAGAACGAAAGGTAACATTTTTTTGTAGTTTCTAGTGAATTGTGTGCTTAGTATGCATGACTTTTAATTGTCGTTTGAATGTGCGTAGCAGTGACGCAACAGCGCCAATTGAGGGTTGTTCTCGGGGTGGGGCAAGTGCGCCCCCTATTGATGATACTGCAGCAGTGGTTGTTTTCAAACTTATTTTCATTTCAAATAAATAAATAAATAAAATATACAGACAGAAGGACAGTCTCACCATCATAGTTACCAACATAAAAATACAGTAAAGTATGGTCTTATCATATTTAATATACTGATCGTTTTTTAAGTTGTCACACTATGAAAAAGAAGAAGAAGAAGAATGAATTGAAGCAACTGTACTCTTTTTTTTTTTTTCAACAAAAATCACTTAGGAAGATTTTGCAATTCACCAGCAATAATTCATTATTAAAAGTCAGCAACATTTATGCAGAGTTGGAACATTAACACTGTGCCTAAATATAGGGGGAACAAAATTTTAACTTGAATAATAATTTAATTACAATGAATTGTAAATGAAAGTTAAATAATTGTATAATTGATGTAAACAGTCCTTAAAGATTCCAAGGAAATATTATACTGTGATCGAAGTTTAATACAACTTAACTGTACTCAATCAATGTACTGTATTAAAAAAAAGTTACCGGTAAGCAGCTAAGACATTGTGCCGGCATTACTGTATCGGTAAATAATAATACATAATTATTAAATTCCACTGTATTGCACAAAAAAAGTTAAACAACAATATATATTTTTAAACAGTTCATCAACATTTAATGCTAATGTATTTTTAGTGTAAATAAAAGTTAAATGCAACCGAACTACACTTGAAAATGTACCGTACTTAAAAAGTTAAATCTGTACTATACTGGATTAAAAAGCAATAAACAGGCTACAAGCTCCATTCTAATATGTTTTAAATATTATTAAAAATATTTATATTTATAGGCTATTGGTAATTCAATGTTTTTATTCATGTACGACCAGACAGAAAATGTGTGCTAAATAGTAACAAAAAACTGTTCAATCTTAAGATTAATAATCATAAACTTATTATTTCGATTGTAGAACCTTCTTCGTTTTTTAGAGTGTACCAGTAGGGGGACTCGTCCCACACTTTGAGAACCACAGCCCAGTGCTACATTTACACAGCCTCACACTTATACATTTAATGTCCTTTTTTTTTGGTCTCCAGCCTCATCCCTCCACCACGGAAACAAGGCTGCAGTGTTTCAAGTACTCAGTGCTTACAGACACACAACATTACCCTCCTTGACAGAGGTAATGATCCCACTCAAAATGTCCTAAAACAAGAAAGAACTCCCAGATGGATTCTTAAACGTGCGTAAACGAACCCGCAGCGAAGCAGAACGTTATCATGTAGTGCGTCATTATGTACGCTTGCGTGCAAATTAAAAAGTCTTCACCACAAGCAAATCATTGATGTACTGATATAATACCTTAAGTGTGAATTCAGTATACCCTCTGAGAATATTTGGGTCCAGATGAAGGTGAGGAGATGAGTCACATTTTGCATACTCACATCAACACAACAGCAACCCGAGGTTATGTCCAATTGCTAATTTAATATGCTAGAAATAACGCTATTTAATTTAAAATGGTATGAACAGAGCTCTGTGCTGGCTGACTCACCGACTTCACTTGACAAAATGAAACACCTGCTTTAGGTCATTTTCTCAAACTCGTATTCAAAGGTCTTAGAGCCATGACTAATGCAATAAATACACCAATCGTCCGAATAACTGCATATTAAGCAAATGTTAATCTGCACTCGCTCACTGTACCTACCTTGTTGGTTTTGTTTGTTTTTTCTCTGTTTCTGAATATATTTTTTGGTGAACTTGTGGGATCCATGCAATACATAAAAAGGGGGGAAAAAAACATAAATATTATGATAAAACAGAAATTGTCCATGTTAGTGAACCAGAGAGCAAACTGAATACGATGGCAGCGCAAATGAGCAATGCTGTAGGCCTATAACAAAATTACTGACACATCAAATTTTTATTATTAATTAAAAGTTTATGCCCATCAATCCCAGCTGGATCATGCCTCATCATCAACAATCGCCTACGGTGGTAACTGCCCCGTTAGACCCCCTGCTTTGCACGCCCCTGCATCAGCACACTCGGAGTAACATATATTACATTCTTTTATAACCATATATAATACATTTTTGTTTTGGTTACAATGATTTTATTGGCCAATTTCTGTGCAAGTCCCTATTTTAAATTGGGTGTGTATTTTGTTCATTTTGTGATCAACCAAAAATAATTCAGACTCACTGGACTTTTTTTTTTTTTTTCACTCACACTCTTGCTTAATTATTTTTGAGGACTTTTTCTTGAAGTACCAGTACTCTTACTTGAGTACAATTTGTGGCCACTGTACTGGAGCTAGCAGTAGTGATAAAAGTTCTACAGCGAAAGGGTGTGCCATCCCAAAAAGTCAGCAAAACAACTCTGCATCAGACACGCCCACTTATGCAAATAAGAGCGTGAGGTTCCTTTGTGCTCCGTAAACTCGCCACAACACGCCGGACCGGAGATCCGATACTCTGGTGACTTCTCATGTTGCCGGCAACAGCAGCCACGCGAGCCCGGGCCGAGGCGCCCCTCAGGCGGCTACTCACCAGTCGAAGAGCGCGGCTCCCCGTTAGCACCGCAGCGGCCAGCCGAGCCCAGCACACGCAGCAGGTGGACGATGGAGGTCGACATGTTGACCCAGAAGGACGTCGTGCTGGTTCGGGACGGGCCAGCAGAGGGATTTGTGTGGACTTTGAGCAGCCCAGAGAGGCTTATAAGAGCAAGGACTCGTTGGAGCTCCTCAGAAGTCTGCTGGTTCTCAAGATGTGCTCCTTTGACTTCCTGGTTGATAAGAATCAAGAGGTAACCACGTACTAATACTGACCTTTAGTAGTTTCCCCTAATGGTGGTGTAAATTATGCCAAATTATAATTATAGGCACCATTATACAATATAAAGATTTCTTATGCCACTGTACAGTACAGGGTGCTGAAACAGGAAGTACTGCATTCCGAAACTATTATAAATCATCCACAATGTGATTCTGTTCTCTCATTCTCTTAAAATAAATGAAATGAAGCAAACTATTATTATATCAAGTAA
The DNA here is from genome assembly GCF_051991255.1 of Vanacampus margaritifer. Lineage (NCBI taxonomy): Eukaryota > Metazoa > Chordata > Actinopteri > Syngnathiformes > Syngnathidae > Vanacampus > Vanacampus margaritifer. Next base: position 4,447,020 of record NC_135434.1, read on the forward strand.
AACAAGATTAGTGATCATGCCTTCTTTACATTAGGTGCTAACACGAAGCAGCATTAGGCAACTAATGTGTCATGCAAAGTAAGAACATATTGTACCCTTACAAGACACTACATTAGGTACACCCGAACAATATCTACTAAGAGGCAACTACAATTTGCATGAACTACTCTTGAACATTTATTTGTTGCTGACAAACCTCTGCTCCACATTTCAGCCATTTATCAGTAATATAGTGAATAAGAGTGGTATGAATAAATACTTTGCAAGCCAATTTACAGTGCGTGTCCCTAAATATTGTACTTATGCCCTAATATTTATTTTAATATCAAAATGTGATGCAATTCCGTTTGGCTACTATAACAACCTGCCTGGTTTGTATGCTAGGCACAGGCAAAAAGCATTACAATTTACGCCGTTTGTTTTCAATGTGTAAAAGAAGCGTTGCATTGCGGAACTATCAGAAATGCCCCGTTGTTCGGAATTGTCCATTGACACTCCCAGTTGATGTTTACTGTGGAACCAACACAAAATAAAGATAATTACACATTTATTTGATTAAAAAACAAACAAACACATAACTTCGTCTTCAAAAAGTCTGCTAGCTTAAACCCAACACAATATACAAAATGCCTCAATGAAATTAGCATCAATGTTGTGGTAGTAGCATTTAATTAACGAATATTGGAACACAAAGGACACGGCAACATTTACAGAAAGATAATATAACAATACTTACAGGTACTGTATTCATTCTACATGAAAAAATAGTTATATTACTGCAACTTAGCCATGAGTATCTTCTTTGTGTCTTTTGTTCAAAATGTAAGTATTATCTGCATGTATGCACCACACTGCCTCCTGGAGGCCAAGGCACACATAACAAAAACAAGGAAGCACCACATTTACCTTCTGTAAGCCGTAGCGATACTTAACTCATTCACTGCCATTGACAGCTATAGACGTCAAAAATTCATTTGAACTATTTCTATTAGTTTAATTTTTTTTCCCCCATTTTTGTTAACAAGAGTATGAAAACACAGAATTATAATTTTTTGTACATTTAGAACAGATATGACATTTGTGATTAATTGTGAGTTAACTAGTGAAGTCATGCGATTAATTACGATTACAAATTTTAATCGCCTGATGCCCCTAATTATTAACAATCTTTTCTAAATATATATATGTTTATTTTTATTTATTTATTGATATATTTTTAAATAGATATATAATTTTTTTTAATCATAATTAATCGCCTGACTTCACTAGTTAACTCACGATTAATCACAAATTTTATATCTGTTCTAATACAATAAAAAAATCTAGGTTTTCATACTCTTGTTAACTGAAGTGGGAAAAATGTTAAGCTAGGAGAAATAGTTAAAATAAATTTTTAATGTCTATAGCCGTCAATGGCAGTGAATGAGTTAAAAATTGACATTTTTAAATGTAATTCCTTTTTTTTTTGGTCAACGAGGTGTATTTGATTAAACCATTATTGTGTGATCGGTGCTTCACTATCAAGTAAGAGGGGCTTCTTTCTAATAGTGGCTATCTTCTAAGCTACATTAAAGGGGCAAAACATGACATGATGACATCATTCAGTACTGCATACACATTAAGAAACTACAACCACCATAATAGACTTTGTCGCATTCAATCCAAACCAGCCTTAGTAGAATTTCATACTTGAACAACCCAATAACTACATGTAGACACAATACAAGACATTTGCATAATCAATGACATAACAGTTCCTCAGCCATGACTACAAAAGATCATCTAATTTATCACAAGGCCTATAAAAGCTATTTCACGATTTGTTTTCAAACGTGAGACGTGCAAAATAACTTCGGGCTAGCATTTAACACTCACCTCTCAAATTACAACTTGTTTTTCCAGACAAGCCAGCGGCCCTGCTTGTGCACGCGTTGCTTTTATTTAGTTTCACCCCCTCGTCTGTGTTATACAGGCCGACTAGCCACAGCACAACATCTAGGGCAGGGCGAAATGGCCATAAAATACATCTCGATTTTTTCTTTCTTTCAGTCATTGAGGATGATTACGATTTTTAATCGATTTGAATCCAAATAAACCCAACAAACGTTTATTTAAGGCTTTAATTTATTCAAAAATAATTCCTTTGCAAAATATTCAGACAATAATGTATGCTGATTGTAAATGTATACGTTTATAAACCCCCACCGCCCCCCAAGTTTTAACATAAACTTAACATTCATAGTTTATGCCTAATTGCCACAATTAAAACTCCCATCCATTTTCACTGAAGCAACCCCCTTCGCTCCGGGATGTTTTACTGGATTTTGATCAACTTTGCAAGGCCCACAGAATATTGTGTTCTACTGTATTGCTATAAAAACATGGAACCTACCAAAAGAAAGATGAGATATTATTATTAGATATTTTCCAATCTTTCTTTTGTTAGGTTCCATGTTTTTATAGCAATCAAACACAATATTTTGTGGGCCTTGTAAAATCAGTCAAAATCCAGTAAAAGAGCTGGGAGCGAAGGGGGTTGCTTCAGTGAAAATGGCTGCAAGTGAATGAGTTAAGTAACCAGTACCACCCAAGCAGACTACGGAGGTGCTTAGCCACACCCCAAAAATCTGAAAAGCTACATCGCCACTATTTAGCACAAAAAGTTTTCAGTCATTTCACGTTTTTAGTAACATATACTGTATAACATGTTCAGAAACCATTCCCTGAATTCACTTTAAAAGTTTGAACAAATTGGGAGTCGACCAACATCACAGAATGGATTGCGTTTGATTTCTGAGGTACCTCTCATTGTGTTCAGGGTCACTGAGTAGCTGCAGACTACCCCAGAAGGTATTCATTTGCAAGCTGTATTATTCTTACCACCTCTCACTTTACTGGATAAGTTAAAGGGGTTACTTTTTTATGTGTCCCTGTTTTAGAGGAAGTTCTACCTCGAGACTTGCAAAGAGGCTTCTCTTCCTAATAAAGGTGTCTATGGCTGCATTAAAAGTCTTCCTCAAGCACTCTTGTCAGGCAAGACTGATGCGTTCAAAACATGCCGAGACACAACCTGCCGCTGCAGGGACATTGTGACTGACGTGAGCGCCGTAGCGTCTTCCATCATCCAAGTGTTGTCAAATACTCCTGATGAGGCGTCACAGGCAACCGCGATGTTAGAATATTCAATTAAAAAAAAAAAAAGGGATTCCGCAGTGGTTCTTTCCAACTCACCAGGCTGGATGTGTTTAAATGATTCATGAAAGCTCTCAGGTTACATCATCCTGTACTACCTCTGCTCAGATAATGGATTTCGGGAAGAAGGTGCTGGGTCAGAAAGCCTTTGATCAGCTGATGAAGATGACGTTTTACGGACAGTTTGTGGCCGGCGAGGATCACAAGGCCATCAGGCCGCTCATCCAGAAGAACCTGGCCTTCGGGGTGGGATCTGTGCTGGACTACAGTGTGGAGGAGGACGTTAGTCAGGAGGAAGATCCACAGACAACAATGCAGTAAGAAAGTTGCACTATTTTCCAAACATTCTTTCATTCATCAGGTATAATTATGCAGTAGCTTATTTCAGTAACCGTCATCTTCTGCTGGGAAACTTAAGTTCAGTGGCATTATTATATTATGAGCGGGTAAAGCAAAAGTGCCCCTCCAAAAACAATTTTGTATTTTTATGACAACTTGTACCCCACAATAGCAATGTCAAATTTCGTTTAAATAACATACGTACATACATTAAATATACATATCGTCGCTTTGCCTGTGAAAAACACTTATGTCCTTTTAATTTTTTTTTTTTTTTACGTTTTTCAGTTTCATCCCATAAATAAAAAAAAAACACACAAAAAGACAAAAATGGACATAGGTGTTTTTCACAGGACAGTGATGATATATAAAATCGCATATACAATAAATTTAAAAAAGTGCTTTTTTCTTTTTTATGACAGCAGTCCCGCCTGCTAGATTATGCCCTTATTGCAAAATTGTCCACAAGTTCACAACTAATAGTACAGATTTATTGTGAGATTGCAAAATAATTTTTCAACTAGGGGTGTCAGGCGATAATTCTTTTGAATCCTAATTAATTGCATGACTTCAATAGTTAACTCACCATTAATCACAAATTTTATATCTGTTTTAAATAGACAATAAAATGTACAATAACATAACATAAAACTTAAAAGTGGGAATTTTTTAAAATATTATAAATTAAATATATAAATACGGTTGCCTCTTTCAGTTATTGATACAATAATTTCATAATAATTCATAAAATTGAGTTAAAAATCAAAAGATGATGAAAACTTGAGTGTGATAGTGATTTGTGTTGAGGTCATTTTTCTGCCATTAGATGGCATAAATGCGTGTAAAATGTTGACAGCTCAGTGCATTTTTGTTTTTCAAAGAGCTATCTAATCTTCAACATAGCATTTTTTTAAATTTTAAAATGCAACTTAAACCAAGTCTTCACAAATATGTGTATTATTATTAAATTTACTACTGCTATTTTGACGTGGACGTGTAATTAATTAATTAATTGTGCTTTTTTTTATTTATTAATTGTGGCGTTAAAGTAACTTTAAATCAACTCAAAATGAACGCACTAATTTTGACACACCCAAGTCACGTTAGATTATCTACCTAATGCAAAATTGCCCACAAGTTCACAACTAATAGCACAGACTTGCAGTGATATTGCAAAATAGTACTTCAACCTTGTTTGATGCCTAAAACATACAGTAAGAATTTCCCTCATGGGATTGGCTGCTGCAGAGAATGTCTCACTTGTTTGGAATTCTGTCACATGAGGAGCGCGCGTTTGCTGTGACCTCATATAAAGGCATGCGAGCGCTCCGTCCAGACAGCAGCAGCAAGGACACTCCATTTGGAGCGCTTCAAAAGGCCTTTGAACAAAGTAGATGTCGTTTGACAGATGGACTTTCCTGCTTTAATTCTTATTATTAACGTTGACCTTTTACTTTTCAAATGTTTTATTTTTTTTTGTTTAATGAAGGTCAGAATAAAAGCACGCCTGCAGTGTGTCTTTACAAGTGTTTAAGTGATGCTGACGTATAGGCGGACAGCTGACTTAAAGTTCAAACGTTATATACGTTACATAAAAACATCAGGCAGCTCAATGGGAACTTTTACTACGATTCTCAACACGTCATTAGTGTTAATTTGATCAGCCATTTAAAAAAAAAAATCATCTCACTTTTAGTCTTGTTTGAATCACGCTTGATAGTTTTTATCATAGTTAGTCAACCTCATCCCATATTATTTAGTCCGTTTTCAGTCAGCTATACATGTAGCATTTTAATCTTTATTTTAGTCCTAAAAAACATAATTTTATTCGTTTAATTTTAGTCAACAAAAACTCAACATTTTAGTCAAGTTTGTATTTTTTGTCAGTAGATAATGTTGACCATTTCGGATCTAAAAAATTTCACGTAACAATTCTCTCATCTTTTTGATGAAAAATAACTTCACACACAATTACAGTATATCAATGGCTACTTAGCTCCTTGCAATGGGCTAGTAAGTTAGCGGTCGGATTAACATAATTGATGGAACATTATAGCCGTTTGGTTAATGTTACGTTATAACTATAATTTACTTTTTGTTTAACCTTTCATTGTGAATCCACCTCCTGCGTTTGTGCATGTTGCACTCGCTCAGCTGCAGATTTGAAAGGGGGTGTGTCACTGTGTGTCACATGACAGTGTCACGGTGACAGATGAGCAGAGACAAGATTTGACAAAATCATATAGTTTTCGTCTCATTTTTGTTCATGAACTAAAATGTCCACAATTTTTTTTTTTTAGAGTGAAGTACATTTTCGTCTCGTCTTCATTAGTCGACGAAAATGCATACTGATTTAGTGCAAATTATTGTTTATTAATGAGGGTTTTAATCTAGTCTAGTCTTAGTGAAAAATGTGTGTTGACGAAATTATTTTTGCTTAGTTTTCGAAATTAACACTACACGTCATGTGTTACATGATATCATCAAGTGCCAGGATGTTTGCCTTTTCCTTCTGCATCTCAACAGAGTTGCATGGAAATCAACGGTTTCATACATTTCGTGTACTCCTAAATAAATAAATAAGGTGATGAAAGCATAGCAGAAGTGATGTAAACAAAACGTTACATGTTAAAGTCTGTAAGGGGTTGATTCACTCGTGTTTCTTCTCATTTAGCTCAAGTGCATCCAGTGCAGAGAAAGGTCAGTCACCTCACCTAATTGGCTTGTACAACATACTGCACAGTAGTCTTCATTAAGTTTGCTTGCCTTAAGGCAAATTAAATTTTGCTGTCACCAACAGGCGAGGACTACAAACACATGTTTGGTGGATCCCAAACCTATTTCTATGCGGATGAGAGCAAATGCGACCAACATATGGAAACATTCATTAAATGTATCCAGGCATCTGGTAAGCAAACACAGGTTCTGTACATGTCAAAAAAGATCTGTAAAACAGAAACGTAAACTGTATCACCTGACCAATTAGTGTATAACACACAGCATCTCGGAATGCAATGTCATAGCTAAAGTGTTGTCATGTAGCTCAGGCAGTATACTTATACTGTATATCTCATTTGAATGAGTTTTAGGATACCATTTTATGACACATAATCAGTGGTATGTCTAAAAACTTTGACTGTCTTGCCGCAGGTTATTATTTCAGTCGTACTTTTTCGTACGGGATTAATAAAATATCTGTCTATCTATTTTAGCTCCTCAGGTATGTTTACGTCTCAACCGAGAAGGGCTATTGCCTTAAGTAACAATCTGGCAAAGCTTTCAATCATAAAAGTTTAACTTGTCACGAGGTGTTTTAAGTCTTTGATTATTTGGAATCATTTTAGACACTACAGTTGACTGATAGGTTGATTTACCTACATGTTATATGTAGAGAGGCCGTTTCTCAATATCAAGAACACAGAGTACGTTCTTGTGACGCAACGAGTCGGGTCTTGGTAAGCCCGGTCTCAAGAACGTACTTCTCGCTGGCGTATTTCCGTAATTCATCGCAGTTTTATCATGTGACTAGGCAAAGTTATGGAATTATTTGAAATCAAATGTGAAAAAAAGTCTATCCCACATCTCCAATAGGTGGGAGTTCAATGGGCGGCTTCTCTGCCATCAAAATGACCGCCCTGGGCCGACCTCAGTTTCTGGTGAGACGTTTCAGCTCAAGGACATCAATGCGTCATCATAATCACCCGACTTGTTGAGTAGCATTGTGCTGACCTGGCGCCTTTGTTCTTCAAGCTCCAGTTCTCTGAGGTCCTCGTGAAATGGCGGCGATTTTTCAGCTTCCTGGCAGCCAAGCAGTGTAAAGACGGCATAGATGTCTTGGAGCAAAAGTTGGATCTTAAACAGATGCAGGTGACTTGCTTTTTTCTCATATTGAGCTTGTTCATGCAAATGGTTAGTTATGTTGATACACATTGACTTACTTTGAATGCTAATGTATCCGTTAAGGACTTTTTGAGCAGTGTGGGTGCAAAAGATGACTTCTACAATATGTTGACTGCACGGCGAGATGAAACTTCAGGGTGAGTATGAGTGTAGTAAAAAGGAAAATGTTTCACTTAAAAAGTTTCTTTTTAGGGAAGGGCGAGTACTGATATTAGATGTCGGCATATCAACGTTGTAATTTCTGATGCTCTGTTTTGGCAGAACTATTGACCTCCTGGATTGGAACAGCCTCTTTGATGACAGAGTAAACCTGGCCGAGCTGCTTGTTGTCCCCAATGTTGAGGTCAGTCAGGCTGAAATATACAACTCGAAAGTCAACAGAGCGCAGAACTCTGCCTAGCCCTTTCCTGCGTTCGTTTGTCCATCTGTCTTGTCAGTTTATGCTACGTGGGTTTATAATTGTGTACGTGCTATATGCATGGTGGTGGAGCTTTACGATCCTCTCTCTCGGCCGCCATCTTGAGTGCTGAAGATATTTTAATCATTCCTGGTTTATATTGGACTGTTGAGTCCAAAAATGATGTCTGTTTCTTGGAATTGGCTCTAGTTTTTCATAAGGGGACATCAGAAATGCTTGTTGTTTGTCTAATGAAATTGAAACAAGCCCGGTAGTACAACATCCATGTGGTCACACATGAACTGCAAAAGAAAATATGTAAACTAACATCCACTAATTTTTTCTGGTATTATATGGTTGATTAACTCATTCACTTCCAGACATTTTCACTGAAGCAACCCCCTTTGCTCCCGGCTGTTTTACTAGATTTTGACTGATTCTGCAAGGCCCACAAAATATTGTGTTCTATTGCTCTAAAAATATAGAACCTACCAAAAGAAAGATTAGAGTCTCTACTTTCATCAGTTTTTGGGACCATGGTAATATTTAAAATAGAACGTATTTATACGTTTTTTGTGAGCAAATAAGTTAACAATATCACATAAAAAATAAAAGAATACTTGCTGTTCGAAGACAGTTGGGACAGGCTCTGGCATGCCTGCGACCCTTGTGAGGAAAAAAGGTTTAGATAATGGATGGCTGGACATGCTTGAATAGACATACAGCCTCATCGAAGCTGGAGCATAAAGAGAATACCAATGTCAAAATGTGCATATTTTAGCACTTTTTTTTTTTAAAGGAACCCCCGACTGTCACGACAAGTTTGCTCTATAATCAGGGATGTGATTTTTCCGCTAATTCAGCTTTTTTTTATCCACCCCCCCCCCAAAAAAAAAAAATTCCGATTATTATTTTTTTTTTTTAGTAGTTCATTGTGTATGCACATGACTCCGACAGATAACATCTTCTGCTATAACAAAGACATTTGTGGTATGCTCTAATATGAGTTACTTTTCATTTGGTCATGATACAATTATTTGTTCATGAAATTTGAACTCTTCAACATTATTTATGTGTTAACTTAGTAATCACATTAGTTAGATATGATGATATTCTCAGTGATAGTTTTTAAAAGCAAAGGCAGTCCAATGTTTTTGAATGTGACTGATTTTGAGTTGACTAAAACTGCCATTTTATATGGCATAGTTCAATATACATTGAAAATTTATGCTGTTGTTTTGTCTATTTCTTTGTCATGTGAGTGCATTGAAAGTACTTAAAAACACGGAAAACCCATGAGCCCCTTGTCCCCCCACCAGGGCACTGCCCTGGACCTAGCTGGGTGCCAGCCGCCCCCAGACCCCCGGCTAAATTTTCAGATAATTTCACTTTGGTCAAATCACATCCCTGTATAATATTTATTTGGTTGCTTTTAGCACAACTGTGAGATTTATTTTTCAAAAATCATTTCCAGTTTAATACATTTTGTAGAAACTTTATTTGGACGTACACCGCCATTGTTATTTACGTCGCAACGCATTCAGTGCGTAGTGACGTAGAATGTCGGCAGGCTCTCTGCCGAGCAATGTGAAACGCCTATAAAGAAAGCAGGGTAAGTCTCCGTAGCGTTCCTAAAGGGACGATCGAAACTCTTGAATGTGTCTGGTGAATAACGAGAGCACTGCGTGAGGGGAGGGTGACTCTCCTGATCGCATGTTGTTTCTTTAGGAACGCTACGAGGCTTACTTTGCTTTCTTTACCAACAACAATCAAATAAATATTATTGAGCAAACTTGTCATTACAGTCGGGGTTCCTTTTAAAACACAAATGTGGAATATCTCAAAAACGAGAGATATTTTGTAAAACTATTGCCATTTTCGGATTCAGTGACATCAAAATAGCCTTAAACCGTAAAATATGAGAGTGCAATTCTACAATAGCTTAAAACGGAATAAAGAGAAAATTAGATGCAATCTTCATTTAGCTTCTCACCAAATGGTTTATGGAAATCAGCTGTGTGTTTTTTTTTGCGTGATCCTGACAAGCCAACCGATAACACAACACCTCTTGCCTTTGGCGGAGGTAATTATACTAACCAAATCACACTTTCTGTTCGTGAATGATAAGGAGTTTCATTACTACCTTGACTTTGTCATTCCATTAGGGCCCATTAGTATCTAATAGTCCTCTTGCTTGTTTGCTCAGCTTGGTGAACTGGAGCCTCTGCTGAAAGACTTCACCGCAGAGGAGGAGGGACAAATGAAGAGGATATTGCAGCGCATGGATACTTTAGCCAAGGTAATTTCGCAGAGCCTGATCACATGGCATCACTGTCTGACAATTAGTAACTACTATTTTTTTCGCAGCACGCTGTAAAAAATGGCGTCCGCTTGATGGTGGATGCAGAACAGACGTACATGCAGCCGGCCATCAGCAGACTAACGCTGCAAATGCAGAAGGTTTACAACAAAGACAAGCCGGTCATCTTCAACACATACCAGTGCTACTTGAAGGTCCGAACGCATCATCACAGCTGGAACATTCTGCTGTTGTGAAGGTGCTGTGAGATCTTGATTTGGTCATCTTCAGTCTTTGTACGCAGGACGCTTTTGACAACGTAACGTTGGATGTGGAGCTATCGAGGCGCGAGGGCTGGCTCTTTGCTGCCAAGCTGGTGCGAGGGGCATACATGCACCAGGAGCGGGAGAGAGCATTAGAATTTGACTATGAGGACCCCATCAACCCTGACTACGAGACTACCAATGCAATGTACCACAGGTGAGCCTGAGAACTTGTTAACATTTTGTGTTTTCCTCAATCATTTTGTGACACTGCATTAAAAGTGTATAGTGGAGAAATGAGCACCATTAATTTTGCAAAATTCCCCAAAATGCTACAGACTCCAGTTTAGGATGGACTTTTTATGGTGGAGTTTTATATCTATGGCAGCAAGGTAACATGAATTTGTATTAAGCTGGAACTTAACGTTGCCTATCACTAACCTATGCTAACGCAGTGCTGAAGTCATAATTACAGACTGTGTATTGACTATTTGTATTGTACATGTACGATAATGTAGGAAATTCCAATAAAAAGACGTGGGGAAAAAAGTCATAATTACAGTCAACATTTGTATTAAAAACACTTCTGGGCCATATAAATGAATGAAAAACAGTAAGTATGGTGGCAACTGAGTGTGCTTTCTATGCCCTGTGACCACATATTGTGCACAAACTAGTTCATTTCACATCATTTGTAGGTCTCCGAGGTCTGGTCGGGTCAATTAGTGGAGCAAGCAAACACGGTGCAGCAGCATTTAGCTGTTATGCTGCACGCAAATGTAATAAGATGCCAACAATTGTAAACGCTTTTAAATCTAGGTAAAAAAATCAAAAATAATAAAATAAATTAAGGTCTTTTAAAGCATTTTAAAAAATATATATATAAAAAAAAATCAATTTTTTTTCAAAAATCTAAATTTTAGTAAGATACTACTACATTTATTTACTTAGCTTTTAAAAGTCTTTACCTTTTTTGTTTGTAAATGTTTTTAATGGAGAGGTCAACCTATTTTTATTTTTTTTAAATTGACAATAATATGTTCTATGCAGCTTTGCTCGTCTAAATATGGTATTCTGGCTAATATTGCGTTAGTGGAATATGAGTTAAGCAGCAAAACCTAGCATTTTTTTTATAGTGATAGATCGTTGCCTGAGCCTTAAGTAACTGTGATGTCATCTTAAGTCGACAGCAAGTGGCAAAATGGCCGCCCCCTGAGATGGATTAAAAAAAAACGGCTGGATTTTGCTTTATAACTCATATTCCGCAAATGCAATATCAATCAGAATGTCCTGTCTAGAACTAGTAAAGTCACATATAACATATTATTGTCACAAAATGTTTAATGTTGACTTCCTCTTTAAAAGCACATTGAAGCACAAAGCTGCCTTGCCTTGCAACCTGGCTAAGTCTCAATTACAATAAAATATTTGTATGAACCGCATATGTGCCAAACAAACCTGAGCTGTGTGTGCTTTTGCTCAGATGTTTGGATTACGTTCTGGATGAGATCGCCCTTCACAGGAACGCCAACGTTATGGTGGCTTCTCATAATGAGGACACCGTGAAGCACACATTGCAGAGGTACGTTTTCGCTTCTCCTCATCATCCTCGTGTGAATCTTCCTAAATGCGTATCTCCTTTTCTTTCTTTTTTTTGTTGGCCTATCTGGCCATCAGAATGAACGAGCTGGCTCTGTTGCCCAGGGAAAACAAAGTGTTCTTTGGCCAGCTCCTGGGCATGTGTGATCAGATCAGCTTCCCACTGGGTGAGTAAAACACACATATGGAGTCACAGCGAACCTTATGATGCCCTCCGAAGCCTTAATGCGATAGTTTAAGTCCGAACCGTGCCTGGTGAGAATCGGCAGTCTGACCGTGACCGCAGATTGCCGGCCCACGCGGTGACATATGAAGTGAGGCACCTCGGCATTGACGAGTTGTCTCCGTGAGCCGCCGCTGTCGGTTCTCGCCCTGTTGTTTGTCAATCACGCACGCAAGCGGCTGCAGCAGGAAGTTGTCAGTTCCACTTGAAAGGGTCTCGCAATTCGTGTAAGACGTCTGGTTCTTTGTGGTTTTCTGGAGGGACAAAACAGCAATTGTGGACAGGCTTTAAAAGCCAGGACTTTTCATTGTATCCTAAAAGAATGTAGCGCACAAATGTTAATAAAAAAAAATCATTGTACATTTTATTGTATTGGATAGATACGGAAAGAGGATGAGGGCCAGTGAAGAGCAAAAAGGTTGGCAGCATTCTGACTTTAAAGTGAGAATGCCGACTTTAAAGTGAGAATTCTCACTTTAAAGTCAGAATTTTGAGATTAAAATAAAATTCAGACTTTATTCTCAGAATTCTGGATTTAAAGTGAGAATAAAGTCAGAATTCTACCTATCACAGAAGTCAGAATTCTGATTTTAAAGTAAGAATTCCAAGAATAAAGTGAGAATCTTGCCAAACTTTTTTTTCTCTCTCTTTACTGGCCCTAACCCTCTTCCGTATGGATGTATTGTGAAATACATTTTAAGAATTTATGATTACAGTCACTTTATTGAACTAATGTAACAAAATAAACATTAGCACATATTTGTACTCATCACTGAGAGTGGCTAACGGATTAGCCAGTTAGCAGCCAGCTAAGTTTACACACTCATTCGGTGACTCCCACGTCCCTCAACAGGCCAGGCCTGTCACACGTATTCAGTCACAGATACTACAGTGCTATAAAGTGGACAAAAATAATACCCGCACCCTTCACTTTACATGCAACCCCAGGCCAGGCAGGCTTTCCAGTCTACAAGTATGTCCCCTACGGCCCGGTGAACGAGGTGATGCCTTACCTGAGTCGGAGAGCCCAGGAGAACCGAGGCTTCATGAAGGGTGCCCAAAAGGAAAGAGAGCTGTTGTGGAAGGAGCTGAAACGCAGATTGGCCTCCAGGGAGCTTCTCTATAGGCCGACCTACTGAAACCAGTGAGGAAGAGCTCGTGTCAACTTTTCTTCTCTTGTTGTCTCCTTACTGTCTTTATGGTTCTTCTTTGGGTGTTTTATTCTTTTATTTCTCCCATTGCTCTTACAGCCCTTCCCTCTCCCCACCACCATCACTTGCTGATGTTTCCCCACATGCTCTATCCCCCTTTACATTTATGTCCATTCTTCATTTCGCCCTCCTTTTGTCTGCAAAGCACTCGTATCAATCAAGTGGGCATCTTAAGTGCTCCAACAGGACTCGTGAAAATGTCAACAAGTTCTGGCCAGTCGTTCCTTTTCATGCACCTATTCATCAGGCACAAGGACAACAACGCGCACAACAATAAGAGGCTTTATTTTAATGGTCATAAATGCATTATCTGTTGTTCATCTATTTATTTATTTTTGTATATTTGTGTTTTTAAGCCTGTTCACGAGCCAATGTGTCCTCATTTCATTGCTAATGTTGTTATTGTGCCTTATGCTCTGTACTCAGGGAGGGAATCTTATTTTTAGATAAATGCCTGCAAGTCTGTGTGCTTGTTCTCAGCAGCTGTCTTGCACATACCACACTCCAAAAAACACAACTTGTATGCTATTCTTGTATTTCAGGGAGTATTTTAGGAGTCCAACCCAAGACACCCTTCGGACCGCCCCCCTCATTTGAATAACATTTCATCCTGGCAGAGCGTCTGCAGCATGAAATAAATAAATGTGAGAGCAGAGCATTTTTATTGATTGATTGATATTTAATTCTATTTATATATTTATTTTGACATTTATTTTTTGAATCTCGTTTCTTTCTTTCTTTATTTATGGATATATATATATATATATATATATATATATATATATATAAATATATATATACAGTATATATTATATATATATATATATATATATTGCTATTTTTATTTCCATTTATATGTATTTTATTTTATTGAATTTTTGAATTATATATTTTTTATATCCGTTTTTATTTTCACTTTTAGTCATTTATCTTTTTAATTAGTAATTTCTTTATTTTGAATGTTGCCAGTTTTGGTCCTCCATAGTTAAACAATGTTTCATGCTCTATAATATTATTGACCCTCAGTCAGAAATTTATTGCAACCCATCCTCACAATAATTACGGCTTTGGATTTGGGCCATCCGCATGCTGTAAAATATCGTTTTAATACTTTGTTCAATGCACATCACAGAAGTCCGTTGCGTTAATCATCATTCAGAAGAAACTTGTGAAGTTTTACTGTGGAGCTGCCAGTCCCGCTGTATTCTATTGGTTTAATTAAGAACCGTGTTCTTTTTCATGCAAGACTTGCCTTTTGGCCATCCATTTGCCAACAAATTCTGTCTTACAGACAGCTGCAGTTTTCACTTAGGAAGATAATTTTGTGTGGAAAAGGCCACAAGTCAGTAAACTCAGCAAATTCTCCCTAAATTAAAGCACGTAAGGCAGTAATAGAGGCAGCCAGAGCTAATTGACTTTACATAATGAATGTCGACCTTGTGTTATGCAAGATTGACTTTAGGGTCCCTTGAAGTTGGCTGCTGCATGCTTCCACATAGTTTGATTGTTTGTCGGACTGCGCTCTTGGCATTACGCATTCGCTGTCCATAGCGTTTCTCTTTTTGATCTGCCGAAACTGCCCCGATGTGAAATGAACTCAACAATTGAAAAGACCAAAGCAAATGTGACGGATTTACACGCCGCCATTTGGATTCCACAAGCCAGTAAATCCTGAACTTGTTTGTGTGCCAATACACAGACAGACTAACACCAGCAACAATGCAGGAAATGTTTGGCATTTTCTCTTGGCAGCAAAACACTATGAATGAGATGACATATTACATTTATTGCTTCTATTCAGGCTGGCGATTAGTGGTTAGCACATCTGCCTCACAGCTCCAAGACTCAGGGTTCGGGTTTTCGCTGTCCTATACTCTAAAAACAGTTGGGTCAAAAGTAACCCAATTATGGATCAAAAATGGACAAATCCACTTAATGGGTCAGTTTGACCCAACTTTCTGGGTTGTTTTATACAAAATGATCCAATTTTTTGACCCGAGTAAAGGATCTGACCAATATTTATTTGGTTATTTTACACTAAAAGACTAATTTCTTGACTCAAAGTTGGGTCAAATAGACCCAAGTCGAGAGATCGGTCTATTTTTGACCCATTATTGGGTTATTTTTGACCCAACTGTTTTTGGAGTGTATATGGAGTTTGTATGTTTTCCCCGTACTTGCATGGGAATTTTCCAGTTTAGCATCACCGAAGGCTCTAAATTTTCTAGTATTGTTTGAAAAAAACTGATAGAAAATGGATGGACAGATTAATTTTTATTAGCAGCTATGCAGTGATGCCTTGAGAGTTGAATTCATTCCGTGACCACACTGCTATCGCAAGTGATCTTTCTCCATTGAAATGAATTAAAAAGCTGTTAACCCATTCAAGCCCCCCCCCCAAAAAAAAATTGTAAGGTATTTTTAATTAAGAAAATAGGGCTCTATAATATTGTTTTTTATAAAAAATGATGAAAGTTTTGGACGGCAATACTGACTCTGCATGTGCTGAACAGTTTCAAGATGGAATGTTTTGAATCGACCAAGTGACACCGAAATGACAGGTAAAAACTCTAACATTTAAAATTCTGGCTTTTACATTGAAATTTTGAAAAAAAAAATGTAATGGGAGTAAGCTGAACAATTTGAAGTTAGAATGATTTGAATGGATCGGGAAAATGTCGAAATTAGAGGAGAAAAAAAAATCTATATTTGACTTTTACTGTGAAATTTGAAGAAAAATTTGGGTGGGGACAAGTTGAACAGTTTGAAGTTGAAACAGATCAAATTGAATCCCAAATGTTTAATTTTGTGCCTTTCTTTAGAAAGAAAAAAAAGAATGCCCAAAATCTTTTTTTTGCCTTTTTATTTTTATTTTTTTTTACATCAATTCAATTGACAATTGTGCTCTTCCTTCAGGTGTGTGTATAATAAAAAAAATATATATAGTCTAGTATATAAATTTAAAAGATGGTCCTCAATAAACTGCAGTTGTTATATCAGTTGTTTGCAGATAGGATAAATAATATTTGCCTGTGAGTATTATTATTTTTTGGCCATGTGTTGCTGCATTGTTTGTCTTCAAACAGACATTGCCTAAAGGGTTATACCACTGCGACACAGATATTCGTTAGCCCGTCTACTGGCTTTGGCATTGTTAGCATAAACCAAAATTGACGTAAAATAAAGTTTGTTTTGAACTAGCCACTGCTTCTTATCAGTTTTTTTAATTTACATTTATTTAACACACCTGAACGTTGACTTATTTTATTTATTTATTTTTTTTAAATCTTTGAGCATACATGTACAGTGGACCAAACCTTTTGGACTCTCAAAGCATCTTTTCCTCTCATTAGATTTGAAATGATTACATAATTTAAGAAAGGGTGTCGTTCAGTGAAACTATTAATGACTAACATGATGAATCAGTGTGCCAAATGAGAGGATACGACCGCATCTGTACCCAAGGAATCCCCCTGGCCACACGGCAATCTGATGTGAGCCGGCGAGTAAACAAATGAGTCCTCGGAGTAAACACAACAGATGGGACAGACGATGACTAATCTCGGCGGCCTGTGCCGAGAGGCGCAGCGTACCACGAATAATAAAACTGCAAAGGGAGGGGTGGAATGCAAAGTGTGTGAATGGAAATGTGTACATTTCACACAGTGGACTTAATCATCTTCAATCATCTCCACCGCTTCAAAGTTATTCAAATCAACTGCATACTTTGATTCTTTTCCAGACAGCCATCATTACTGGCAAGTTTGTTTTAAAGCAACTACTTTTCGAAGCTGTCAAAGAGCAATAGTGTGCTAAAGTTGTAGGCAGCCCCTAACTTTGTTGTTTTAATGAGCTTGGATGCAATATAAAGGTAATTAGTAGGACAGACTTAAGTAGCAATGATAGTAGACAGTCAGGTTTCCATCTTCTTTAATTATAGTAAAGGAAGGTTCTTAGCTATTGCTCAACTGTTGAAAAACTCAGACTAAATATTTGCTTCTTTTTTTTTTTTCTTCCTTAAAAATGCAGGCACAAAACTATACAAAGAGACCGGGGCTAGTTGTATCACTTTTTATACTTTTATATATTTCTTGGAATCAATACATCATATATAAACAAAATGTATACCAGATGAAAGACTAAAGTTTTAGGTATATGTTTTGTATTCATGCCATTTTCATACTTTGTGTCAGTGCAGAGGTATAAGCCATCAAATGGAGGGAGTAAACATGTGACATGTTGCCCCACCAACGGGTAAGTTGTCTCACTATATGGGGTGAGATGTCACATTGGATTTTGCAACTAATAAAACAAGGACAAAATTATCCTTGTTCTCCGGTGTTTTTGTTTGTTTTTACAGCCAGAGAAATTGTTTATCGTTTATCTTACCATAGTCATTGAGAAAACTTGAACATAAAATATTATGAAATAGACTAAAGTCCTTAGGAACTGCTGGCATATAGATCATAACTATCAGCCTCAAATGCCTGTTTTGCTCCCTTTAAACTGGAAATTTGAGATTAAATTGAATTTTGGTTAATAATGGATGGATTGATGGATGGATTATGAAACTTCCTCACTCTCAGACTCAACAATTCTGGCATACGTAAACTGAGTTGCCAGAGGTGCATTTTTCATTGGCCCATTCTTTGCATATGTGACAACAAACCTCAAAATGACCGTGTAAGTTTCTTCAAACTACTGGTTAATACTTTCTTTAGTTTAAAGTTAGCTTAAAACAGAGCCATGACTGAGGCATGACAAGGTACCTGAATCTCTCTACTAACGAGTCCACATGATTTGCTGCTAGAATTTGTCTATGTGCGACGCCTGTTTCGAAATATATGAAATTGAAAATTTGGACTTTGTGTTATGCTAAACAGATAACTGCCAATCATGTCAGCTCACAATGTGCTATGCTCTTTTCAGACAGCACACAACCCCTGACTATTAATATGAAGAAAACTAGTATTCTATTTCGTAGCATGCTCTGGTGGAGAAGAAAATTGCAATGTGACAACTTACCCATGATACAACTAGCCCCGGTCTCCCCTACTGACTACTTCCTGAATGAGGCAAAATCAAAATCAATATAAGGCATGATAGTGACACAATTTTCAGCTCAACTCAACTTTTTTTTCTTTTCTTAAAATGACCTTTCAACATCTGAACAATCACCAGAGATTTGAAAATTTCACAAAAGTAGAATTGTACATGGAGACACAATTTTTGGTGACAGTGCGACAGATTTATCTGTGGGGGATTTTTCAGGGTGTCCGTGGACCCTTGGTTTTCCAAAATGAAGGATTATCCTTACAAATTGCATGTTAATCCTTAAATCCACTGTTTAGAGGTCTTAAAAATGCCGAACAAGCCAATGATAAAAATAACCTAAATCATTAATTCATTTCGTTGACTAAGGTAAGTTTGATTCTTAATTTAGGCACTTTTCTATTTTTAAAAAATGGTCACTTTTATATAACACATTTTTTTCTTAATGGTTGTAAACCATAAGCACCAGAGGCAACAAATCTCCATTATAGAATTTGTGAATGGCATCTTTTCACAGTTATGTATAAAATGATTGGTTGAGTAATTCAACAAAACCGAATAGCAAGCCTGCTAGCAAAAAAAACCCATGCGTTATCCATTAAAAAACAAAGCAACAGAAAAGTCAATTAACTAGTCAGTTGTTCACTGATCATGTTAACTATGAAATCTCAATTTTCACCACATCTATTTTTTTAATCAACTTGTCTGTTAAAATGTGTTTTGTTTTCCTCGGAAGCAAATTACCTCATTTCCCTCTATGGCAGTCATAAAGACAGCAAAAAACTTTCTATTTTATCAACCGCTATTTTTTTGTCTAATGACATTTAATGGTTTGTTTTTTATGAGAATGCTTGTGAATATTTGAAGTGACTATCTTTAGGCAAGAAACCTGTGACTATAGCGACATTTAGCTAGCCCGCCAGCTTGCAGTTAGCATAGTTCGCCTTAGAACCGAGCCCATGCCACAATTTTGACTTTGGAGTTTACTGTAACAAATCTGATTCGGTTAATGAAGTTATACAATCCACATTGAGATCAATCTGCATTTTGAATTGAGTTAAATGCTAGCTGTGTCAAACGTTTACATCATTCTTACACGCTACATAAATGGCAAACTCTCAACGTGACATGCTGTTACCTCCCTCACCCGACACCTAAGCCTTATTTTTCTGTGCCAATGAGTGGCGTCCATGTATTATAGATCATTAGACCACTTTCATCTCCTCTCTTTGAGATGCATGCTGTTTTCCCTTTGAAAGCAATAGGCAATGGCTCAGCACGAATTAGCCTCGACCGGATAAAAGAACAGCATGTGAGCGTAGAAACGTGTAGAAAAAAAGCCATTTCTATTTCCCACCAGTGTGCTGAGACACACACAGACATCTGATCTCTGCGTAACATCCATACATTCAATACAGCAAACTCATCGATGTTTCTGTTTTTGTATTCTATTCAGTTAAACATTATGAAGACAAAAGGAGGTCAAAGTTGCGTTGATGCTGCCTCTTTTGTCCTCGCTGATACCATAGTATTAGATACAACATCTTCTGTTTGGTGGACTCCAGCTGCGTCAATGTGGAAGATAATGATAACCTGTTCACGTTTGTATCTTTGACTGCACTGTAGAAAAATACTGTAGGCACCTCTTTTGTCTATGACGGTTCACATTTTTCTCGTGACAGTTTCTTTGTCGTTATTTCAAAAAAAGGTGTGCAATCATATCAGTCCACAGCAGTCTGGAGATTCAAACACATGCATCGATTTCTCCGTTATTTATCATGTCCATCTCTTGGGGGTGAGAGATGATTTGGAGTGGCTCAGTGTTTTGGTCATTAGTTTGGACTCGTGGAGTGCTGCAGCGGTGAAAAATGACTGCTGTATGATAGCCGCCTGTTGTTTTAAGAAGAACAGTAACGACAGCCCACAACTGGACGCCTTGGCTAACCGATTGATTGACGACTTGCAGCCACTTGCATACTTGTGAATTCAAGAAACAACAACAACAACAACAAAAATCAAATTGGATAACTGAGTCAAAAGAAACAGCAGGGAGCAATAAGAACGATATGATTGGTTGATGAGACCAAGTCAAACCAACCACAAACAGACAAGAAGTAATGTACAAAAGACAATGAAATATTTAACCTTTAGCGTAAGTCAAGCCCCAAAATTCGATACAATAATATAGTCTACAGTAAACACGGTATTCTGATTAATATTGTGCTTGTGGAATATGAATTAAGCAGCAAAACCCACCCGTTTTAATCCATCTCAAGGAGCGGCCATTTTGTTACTTACTGTTGACTGAAAATAACATCACTGTAGCTCAAATTTTGCGGCCTAATTCACATTCCACAAACAATATTAATGATAATAATAATTAAAATATTAATCATGCCATGTTTAGACTAATGGGGCTTCATAGAACATATCATTGCAAATAATGAACATTTTTAGGTTGATTTACTTGATTCATTACAGTACTATACAACATACTGTACTCTAGCGTGCCCTTTACAATATTGAAAAAAAAATTGCATCATATTTACAGTGATATCCACCCCAAAAAATACAATTTATATTCACGCTCCAGTGACCGTCTACATTTATTTGCATAATAGAGTCTTTCAAAGGCAGGAAGAAAGAACCGGTCAAGCATCGTGGAAGGTCAATAAAGTAGATTGTAGTTCAACAGTAAAGATTATTTCAATTACAAACACATTGTGGCTGACTTTAGGGTTTTGGACAATCGTATGCATTCAAATTTGTGGGAAGGCCCCCGTGTGCATGGTGCATAAAAGCATAATGGGCTATCATGTGTAAGTGACAAAGGTGACGCTCTCTTGCACTTACTGTATTACAGAATCAAGAGATCATAAAATGCGATTGTGCTGAAGGCAAAGAGCGAGACATTCATTTCAATGTAAGAGAATTGACACGTAAGCACAAAATGGAGCAAATCCTATGCTGGCTTTGGGTGAGAGGCAGAGTTCTGGTTGCCAAACAATCTCAGGGCACATATAGTCAAAGCAGCATTCAATTAAGAGCAGGGGTCAACAAACATTCTGAAACTAGGTCATGGATCCCCATCCCATTCATGATGGCGACAACAGAACAAATGAATTCACTTTTCATTAGTTCCGAAGAATTGTTTTGCAATCGGAACAATTTGGAAATCGAACCGCGTGACAGAATTGATTGTGTTTGGCCTTTTCGCTTCTGCCGTCAGGTCACTGCAACTTCATACAGAAGCAATCAATGGGAAATGAATGTGTGGTTAAAAAGAAAAGGTGTTCTGCCTACAGTAAAAGTGTTTAAAAAGTCTCATTTTTGTTTTTATAAAAGACTAAAAAAAAAAAGTTATAATTTGTATTATGTTGTGCTAAAAGGGTCAATGTGTGACAATTTCTATGCATTCAACATTCATTTTCTTGTATCCTATTTTGAAGGCGTCATCAGTAACCGCAATGCGTTATGGGTAGTAGAAGCCGCGTTTAGTCAGACGAGAGAAAACCACGTCCTGCCTGTAACCACCCGAACTGGTCGTCCTGTGTTATCTTTCATTTTCATACACTTTTGAAAGCAATGGCTGTAAGTTTAATTGTGTTTACAAGGGGGTAGGCATCTGTTTTGGAGATCGTTTTTGTGAATTAGCATAGCAATGCTGCTAACGACCTAACGATCGGGTTAGCTTATTAAAAGAGTCGCGAAAATGCCTTGTTTACATTTGATAGTAGCTATTGTTAGCATTTAGACTCTATGCCTGTTCTTGTTATTTTTTGTGGTGCATTTATTTACATAGCAACAGCTTCTGTTTATTTTAGTTTCACTCAACCTTTTCATCGAGCTCATGTGACAGTTGTTCACTGTAATCTGTCCCTGAGAAGAGCGTAATAAAGGAGCAAGACGCTCAATATCCTTCCTAACTCATGAATATTGAGTTTGGCTTGCTGTTGACCTGCGTTAACATACATAGCGTATCCAACACGTAGTGATAAGAGTACACCCAGCACAATCATTTTACATATTAAAAAAATAATAATCTCATTCATCACTCCATCATGCGCGTTCAATCCTGTTATTGCAAATATAGGAATGCTTATGAAAAATACAATTTGATAGACGTGAATCCAATTTGACCCTTTGGTGACCTGTCCAGTTAATGTTCCAAGGGAATCTATCAAACAATAAATAACCTTCTATTTAATAGTGTAGAATAGGTGAGAGGCGAACAGGGTCAACAGTATTAACTTATTTGATCCGCCTCCAAACTGGTTTGCATGTTCTATTTCCAGGAACGTGACTCACAAAGCGCCTCCCGCCTATTCCTACACAACCTCGTTCTGAACGTGAGGCGTCGGCTTCGAGCCGCAACGATCCTCCGGATAAGACACAGAGAGCCCAGTGCAGTACGTCTTCATTGATTCTCCCTCTTTTGTGCTTGTGGAGGATTTGCGCTCTGGTTTTGTATCAAGTGAGGCCATGTGAGGGGGAGGAGGGCGCTCGCCGTATCCGCTTCACGTTTTTGGAAGCCCACATCTTCTCTGAAGTCGCCGTTGTGACGACTATATGAGGAAAGAGAACCCACACGATTGTCTTGCCAAGTGCTCAGAGGAGGGCAGCATCTGGATGGGAGCCCAAGAGGGGAATATATGTAATGCCAGTCCTAAACATCGGGGGGCAGTAGTAATCTTCAGTGTCTTCTGTACAGTTTGCTTTAGCTCTGTGTGAGTGTGAGATCCACAGCGACACTTCTCCTCCACAATCCTGAGTCCTAAAAAGCATTTCTTTTAAAAAGGCTGTATGAAAATTCAGCGCGCTTTCATACTGACCTATTTCGAGGATTGTTGGCTTGGCTCGGTTCTCTCTGTCTGTTATAGTTCCCCTCCTTCCCTATTCTCTGCTATTAGGATTTTGAGAAAGCGGGATAAATAAATATTGGCACAAGTTTCAAGGGCAGATTTAAACACAAGGAAATCTCCGGCAAAGGTTTGGATGGCTAAAAATAGAATCGTAATACCCTTGATGGATATTATTTCCCATAAAGAACACGTGGCAGCTGCACAGTAACACATCCAAGGGTGCGAGATGTTCACATTCACACATTTCTTGCTGCTCACGCATTAGCGTTGTCAAACTCATTTTTGTTTCGTTCCATGAACATTTAACTCAAACACCAACAGGAAATCATCAAATGGGTGGAAATGCCATTAATTCCATCCAGCCCTCCAAAACAGCCACATTGGTGTCATGTGTTTTTAATAAGTTAAATTGCACTCTATATTATTGTACTTTGCAAAAACATACAGTACTAATGACATCATTAAACAGAATAAAGCCGTTTTTGCCACATTTTAATGGACATTGTGATGCCCCTTCTGGTGTGAGTGCCTTGGCCAGCTGGGGGCAGTATAATACAGCCAGAGAGACACACACGAAGAAGAGTTTCACAGTTACTGCCGTTACAAAAAACTGGCCTCGGTAGGAGTTTCGCCATTTTGTATTGCACGCCCACTGGCGCATCTGACAACTTGGTGACCAAATATAGATGAGATTTGACCTAAGATAAAAGCAGGTCTAAGTTGTGGCACAGGTTGTGTAACGCAATTTTGTTGGATTTCATTGACGCACAGGCAGACGGTGGTGGATGTCATCGTATTTCATTCATGAATATGGCAACAGCAAGGGAAAATCCCTCAAAATCAATGGTGGAAATCCATTCATTGACCGAATTATTAAATCAATTCATTGAAAGAATTAATATAATCATCTTAAAGACATTTTTAATAGCAGCCACTATGGGTGGTGCACAAATGCACAATTGGGGGTCTTCTTAAAGTTCTTTTTAAATGTACTTGGCATGCAACGATTTCCTGCATCTACGTGCCATGTAAACCATGCAGCGCTCTCTGTGCTCAATTTAAAGGAGTTGGGAGTTGGCTGCTTAGCCTCCCACAATGGCGGATAATGGAGCAAACCCCCTTGTCTATCCGCGCTAGATAGATACCCAAAGAAAGAAAATTGCCAAAGACTTGCGCAGAGCTCAAAGTGTGTTCAAATTTACATTGGTAAAAGGGTTATAACAACATGGCAATGTTAAAAGTTTAGGAAAATTTGAAATGTTGTCATCGATTTAAACGAGGCACATCATTTGCATTAATAAGCCACATAAAAGCACGGCAGGCCTGATCTGGCCCCGGAGCCTTAAGTTTGACACTGCACCAGATTGCACTGGGTTCCCGCACACTTGTAAACACAGTAATCCCCTCCCCCACGTTTTAGGGATTACTATCAGATTTATTCATAGCCGGAAGTGTGCTGCTGTGCATGTAAATGGACACTTATAGGCTGACATCTAAAGCGCCATGGCTGGACCGCACGCTGGCACATTTCCAGCATCATCTGCGGGGCTGCAAATTGATTTGGTGCGAGGAGAGAGAAACAATCATATCAAAGAGGAAGTGAGAGAATAAGTAGAAGGAGGGAGGGGACCCCCGCCTTTTGACGTGATGGATTCAGCTCTCATCGGAAGGGACACACTTGTGACACATGGGAGGGAGACTTCCCTTCCTTTTATCTGACGAGAGTGGCTATACACTCCGGTGTAGGCGTGACACACGCACGCACGCACACACGATACTCTATATCACAATGTTCTGTCTTCAAGTATAGGATCAAATGATACGAAATGAAAGGAAGTGCCACTAATCCTTTTTAGCTCCTTTCCAGTCCCACCCAAAAAAACAAACTAACAAAAATAAATAAATAATACATTTAATTTAATTTAAATAAATGTACATTATTTTTGCCAAATTTTAAAGGCATCCGTCAATGTTTCCATCATCTGTCATTAAAACGGGCATTCCGTCATTTAATTTTTTTCAGATCCGTTAGAACTGACTGGCTTATTGATGATTACATTGACAAATGAAAACCCACTTCTAGCAATGCTTAGTCAACAAATTTAAATTCCTCGTTAATCATTAACAAAATGGGCGGATTGATGGACCTCCCGTCAATATTGACGGAATGCCTACCTCTAGTTATAGCACTGTGCCACCAATGTTATTATTAGCCTAACTATGGCTAATAGCATTGTTTGTTAGCATAAAGCTAATCTGATTTTCCTAAGAAATACTCAACGTGTAATACTATTTTTTATAATTAGGTTAACAAAACTTTTTAAGCAACTTGAAGCCTCTCTGTTGCTTGTTTTGAAGCGAGTTGAGATGTTACTGTGAGCAAAATATTGTATTGTGAGCTAGTCTGCAATTCCCATACTCAACTGTCCTGCACTCAGCTCTTGCCCTGTCTTCAGCTATCTGCCTTTTTATTCTGCTTAAGAAAATGTCTTTTGCTAACCAGCGTTGGGCTCTTGGGTTGCTTTAGTGAGGTCTTGGCTCCAAAGTCCTCGATACTGCCATGACAGGAAAGATTTCAAAACGGCGCTATCTGGCTGATTTCTCATGCGATAACAGAGCAAAGTAGTTAGGAGTGCAGAACCAAGTGGAGCAGTGCAGAAGGTGTGCATCATCATAACAGCCTTCGAGGGGCCACAAGTTCGACTCCCGGGGGGGACGAGATTGTTCAGCTCTGATTTCCCTGCGTTCTCGGACTGATAAGACGCAGGCGGAATACGCGGGAGGGGGGCGGATTGCTCTCCGTTTGTGTGTATGTGCCTCCTTGGTGGCATTTGCGTCATTTGTAGCTGTGTGCATGGTCGCAGGCGAGGATTACCTTAGCGCTTATAATCACTCACGGTGAAGTTCATCGTTATAGCCTCGCCAATGCCGCCTCTCCCTCCCTGCAGAAACCCACTGCTAATACCCACACAGCTCGGAGACACGCTCGTGTACCTTTAAGGCCCAAAAACGGCGCATAAACATGAGTCTGGCTTACAAACGCTTTGCCGCCATTAAAAACTAAACAAGATAATACAGGATATAAGCTAACCTTCACATTTAACCGCAGGGAGCATGTGTCTCATGAGCCGGGTTGTTTGCAACCGTTTGGTCCGAGCGCGAGCTTCTTACAAGATGCTCGGAAATGTTTACAAATCTCGGAAAACAATTTCACTTCCACACACCTCCCATTGTTCTCCGTCTACTCGGTCCCATGTGGCCATTACAGCCCGCTCAACCCTTGATCTACTTGCTCGCATCGCCACTCGAGGGAAGCTGCGCAGTTGCCCGCCATTTGTGATGCAAATCCTCTACTTGCTGGATTTGCTCTGCATATTAATAAAAAGCTGGATTATTGTTGTGTTATCCCATTGTTTGATGAGTGGCGATGAAAACGAGCCACTTTGGAAAAGTTTCGCGAACAAGTTGAGGTATTTTGTCAGCAGAACTTGGGCCACTTCTTAGATGGAAGATTTAAATCCAAGGTTCCAATACCACACTCCTGTCAAATCATAAACAAGATGCTGACCTCCCTAATGCTGGGTTATTCAAATTAATTAATAATCCATTTTTTGAGAGCTCAGTATTCATTCGGCAGCTTTACCGAGTAAACATGTTATCACCATCACTCTCTTTTTTGTGCATGCGCGTGTGCGTGTGTGTACTTTTTAATTCACCTGAAACTCTTCACCTACCACAGAGTTCCACCAGAGTCGTAAAGTTGTCAGGAGAACGGAGGAAGGATCAAAGGAAGGAAAAGATGAAGCAAAGTGAAATCCAACACCAACCAGGCATCACCCTTCATCCACAGTTAGAAATCCAGAATCATTCACCATTCCCAGATACATCTGAATTCCAACAGGATTAGGGAGACATCTACTGTAGAGACCAGAGGAAGGACTAAAGGAAGGAAGGATAGATTAAGCAGAGTGAGAGCCACAAACGCCAATCATTTCCACTTCTTAACGTGCAAACTAGGTGACAGTGACTACTTTGAAATTTGAAAGTTCATCCATCTCAAATCTTTAAAATTCCATGCATTTTCTATCACTAGTGGTGCTGCACAGGGTGCCCCTTTCAAGCCTCTTTTGTTCATTATCCATTTACTAGACATCGGCCGTATTTTCCGTAAATTCAGCATAAATTTTCATTGCTATGTGCTACCTAACGCATACAGTATCTACCTCCTTCACAACCTTGCGATAAATGAGGGATTACAGCAGACCTTTATATTAGCATAGATGTTACCATAGCAGTGGTTTTATCAGAACTGGACACAAAGAACGCCACTGAAGTGTTTTTTTGATAGAATGTTTTCACTCTCCTTCAGAAAAAGACATTGGCAGCTTGTCAAGCTACTGTTATGTGGTTTACTCGACTACCCGATGATCTGATTGGACCTTAATGGATGTGACAATCACATGTCACGGACGCCTTCCTATTGAAAGTGTTTTCGCTGTCTACCTTTGGAGTTGCCCATACTAGGAGACGCTCTGTGAATTCTATTAAAGGCCACACAAAAAATATGAAAAGTAGGGAGAAAGCTGTAAAGTCATGAGAATAAAGTTGTAAAAATACAAGGATGTTGTAACCTTAAGATAGTGATGAGTGGATGTCATCATCAGTCTGAGACCAGCAGGCGCTGTCTTTTTCTTGCGACGTGACATTAATTGTGCAATATCATGAAATATTTAACACTTCTGGTCAGATGATGAAACCAAGCCAACAAAAAAGGTGATTTCAGGATGTGATGATACACATTTACATGATCACATGAAGTCATTCATTCCCAGCCATTTTCACTGAAGCAACCCCCTTCGCTCCCGGCTGTCTTACTGGATTTTAGCTGAATTTGCAAGGCCCACAGAATATTGTGTTCTATTGCTATAAAAACATGGAACCTGCCAAAAGAAAGATTAGAGTCTCTTGTTTCATCAGGAAAAAAGTACATTTGTATCCGTTTCCGTTTTGCAGCAATTAGCATTAGAATATAGCTAAGTTTCATTATTATTCACAAATCTGTTGGAAACGCTGGGGAAAAGAGCTTGTTGCAACATGGCCCTGGTTGATCTCTTATACTCTGCTGTCACCTGCTGGCTATTTTTGTAATAACTACCATTGCTTCAAGCATTCTCTTCAGTTCAGAGGCTGCATCAAAGCCTTCTGTATGCTCTGGCATAAAAAAAAAACACTTAAAAAATGTATAAATACGTTTTTGGGAGCAAATGAGTTAATGAACAAAAATAAAACAAAATCATTTGAGCAGTTACTGCCTCCGCAAAGTTTATTTAATTGATTTAATGTTAGTGGAGTTTTTAAATCATGTATTTGCTATTTAAGAATTGATGCACCATGAATATATGTATATTAATCGATACTGGATTGAATTGAATCAAATGTAACTTTTGTGAATCGAAATTGAATCGATTCATGAAACGAGTATGGATACCCAGCCGTAATAAATATTATGTGAAATGTGAAGGCAATGGTTCACACACTGAGGAAGGGACAAAATGGACAGGACAGGCGTAGAGAGCCAGGCCCTTACAGTATATTGACACTGTCACTTGTCACTCTCGTTCTTGTTTTGACAAATGAGTTGTTTTTAAGTGTGTTTTTTTCCTATATAAAAACCCTTTCCAGCATTTCCTTGGTTGTCTTGTGAACACAAACGGCCAGCCTACTTCGAGCGAGCTAAAATCAGCCACGCTATGCGGCTTGATACTGCACCAGTCCTGTTTGTACATACAAATGTTCACAGCTTGGCCAAAGCCTGATAATGAGCTGGTAAGCGGCGCAATTCTCTGCGGAGAGCGAGGTGGAGATGAATCCCTGGACTTCCACCCGGCTGCTGGATAAAGCTGCCCTCGCCGAGATTGAGATCGCCCACTCACATCTGCACCATCTGGAAATCCCTGACAACCATGCACCTTTTTCCATTGCATACCCTCCTCCTCCCTCTCCTCCCTCCTCTCACCCAAACACTCCTAGAGCTTAATCGTACTGATAGCGTGAAACCTTAAATGTCACACCTTTCACAGTTGTATCTAGAGGGCATATACAGATGTGCCATTCATGAACGCACACACAAAAATCATGTCCTCGCCGAGACTTATCATGTTCCACAGCACCGATGCTGCTACTTTTACACGCATCAGACGACCTTTTAATCCGCTGACCGCAATTCAACCTTCAGTCGCTGATGAAAAGTAGTGTCATTAGATTCTACAACACAAACAAGGGGCCCAGTAACATGAATATTTATGAACTATATTTAACAGGAATTCTACTGACAATGCACCAGCAAAGAGAATTGGATTCCAGGGTGGATTAAAACATGATGATGTGTCGGCTATAAAGGAAGCAGGAACGGTTAAGATGTGGTGGAAGCAGGTGGACGCAGATAATTGCGGTCTGGGCTGCTATTGACCCAATTCTGAACCAACATAACATTTCGGTGACAGCGGAGTGAGCACCCAATTGTAGACCGCAGACTTTATTGTATTGTTCGGTTGTACAACTTTTATTGTACATATACAGTGTTTAGGCATTGGTAATTAATTACCCAAAGTATTACAACATTCAACAGTTGGTCATGTGCCTTCAAAAGTTTAGAGAAGGTCAAATTAAAGAATTTTCATGAAATAACCCAATATCACTAAATGTTTTGTGAGCAGTTTATATACAGGTACATTTACACAACAGTTAGTTCTTACCAAGCAATTTGATTGGACAAGATTACCGGTAATTCCATGAGTGCTGTTATACAATACACCCGCCTCAGACTTTTAACTTCAATTTGCCTCAGTCGCAGGTGTTCTAAACTGTTAATTTCATCAACGGTAAGTAGTTAACTAGTTATCTCAATGGGTTCCAAAAAAAAAAAAAGATGATTTTATCATCTTTCGTGGATTGGTGCCAAGAAACATGGGGAAAAAAAAGACTTAAAATGAACCACAACACGTTGAGCATTTCTGGTGGAAAGTTCAAGTGGCGTAACAGTTTGCCCTCTCGATATGTTGGATGCTGTGACAGAAAAATAGTCTCTTCCGAGGAGATTCTTTCAGGGTCAAATGGTATCAAAAGTTTTTACTTTTAAAGTTGGAGAGAGCAGACTTTTAACACATTTCCAAATTACCCCTAACATATTTGTTGGGTTATGTTTTTCATTGTATCTCCACCATACAATAAAAAATGTATTTTATGTTCAGTCTTTATGTACAGCACGTTGTAATGTTGAACTGCCAGTTGATTGTTTAAAAGGAAAAAAAAAAAGCGGTTTCTGATATGGTTGCTATATGTGGTAAGTAAGATGGCCCTGAGAGTAAGGTTTGCTGGCTGGTGAAACAGGAGAAACAAACATTATCCCTGCTAACTCACTAATTTCCACTAGCTATGTCAAGCTATTTCATTTACTTCTGCTACAATCAAAATGCACTTCATTTTAAACATCACATGGTGTTGATTCTTATAGATAAGTATAAAGATGGCAAGAACAGGAGCTGTTAATGAAAATAACGCGAGGATAACGCCACAGGCAGCTAGCTAGCTCCACAGCTAGCTGGCTAGCGGTAGCACTCAAATACTGTAACAGCCTACATCACCAGTTTGTTTTAAACCAAAGCGACTGTTGGCAGACTCATAATTCACTGGTTGTACAATTAATTGTTTAATTATTTAATGTTTGTGTTAGCGGCTAACTTGTACGTACTGTCTACTACGTAATAAATAAATGGCCATGTGGCCTCATGACAACGACCACATCGCAGGGAGTACAACATACGCCCTCTCGTGTGACATTCCTCAAAAATAGCACAAGTAGGCGCAGACAAAGTCTTCTACACGTCATCCCTTCAAGGTGAACGAAGGTCAAGGCTGCTTCGCTCAACTTTTTTCATCTCTTCTCTAGCACCTCTACACAACTCCCGCGTCATCATCCCAGGCGGGGAGCGTAAATTCACAGGTGATTATAGGATGGCAAACGAGAGGAATTTATGTGCGAGCATGCTCGCAAGTATTTGGAGGCTGTGAGTGCCGGAAAAAATCAGGCGAGGAAGAATCTGCAGACGGAGACAGATGTGCATGGCCGCTCGTGAATGTCTCTGTTTACATTTTGAAATTGTCTTGCGCGCCTCGCCCACACCTCATTGCTCCCTCCGTCTCACCATCGCAGCGAAAGTCTGTCTTTGTTTCTTTGTCGAGGCGGGGGAAACAAAAAAAAAAAAAAGGCTTAAAAAGACGGCCCGCCTTGGATTGTTTTGATACATGCTTGTCAAATGAACAGAGATAAGAGCTATTGTGGCTTTCTATCATTCTTATGTGCTCGACAGCATGAGTTAACATGCACTTAAAGGCTTTTTATCTGTTTTCTTTGGCTGTTTATGAAAGGACGGGAGAATCCGCTCCAAGAAATTATCCCCGGAGTGTGTGAATGGCTGATTGAAGTTCATCCATTAAATGTGTTTCAGTGCTGCAAAAAGAGGTCTAAAAGTTGAACCGGTTGCCAGCCAGAAAAAACAAAAAAACAAACAAAAAAAACCATCTGAATTGATGAAAACTGCTGAAATCGTGAGGAATGTGTCCTTGTCTAACTGCTGTGCATATTTAACATATTTAAAAATGCATGATGATGATGATGAATGCAGCACAGTTAAAAAGTATGAATCTACATTTTACAAGTTAACTTTACAAATGCAATTGTTGTGTATGCAGTGCAGTGATTTTTTTTTTTTGCTTACCTAGTAGTAATTTTATGCTGCTTTTTCACACAATACAATTAAATACAGGTAGTCAGGTTGTTATTTTTTTTTATCACATCAACAACACAATCTGTAACGTATTATAATCACTTAAGCATTACAAAGCATTAACATCAGCAAGGATAAGATAATTGTAATTCAATAATTGTAAATATAATAGGAAATATTGTCTTATAGTGCAAGTCAGGCCTTTTGTAAAGGAAAGACATTTTTAAATTTCTGTGAACAGTTAATTTCAAGAAAACAGCAAGCTAAACAGAAAAATATACAAAAACTTAGGCCTTTAAAATTATATTTTCTCGTGAATTTATGGAGAAAATATAAAAATATATAGAAAAAGAAAATCAATGTTTGACGTTGATTAATCGATTTTTTGCCCTGATATTGATAGTGAAGTGAGGTTACGTTCAAATGTTGCACACAAAACTGAACATTTCTCTACAAATTCAAAGTGTGATTATTGCCAACCAGGAACAGTGAAAATATGCCTAAAATTTACGGCCGTTGAAATTTACTGGAAGAACAATATTTAAAAAAATAAAAATAAATTTTCCCACGAAATATGCTGGCGGAAATGGGAGAACACTTCCTCCAAAACCCCCCACAAAATAACACCTCCCAAAATTCTTAACAAACAGATTAAAAAAAAAAACTGTGAATATGCGAATCCATGTGTGTCGTATACGAGGGTCAACCGTACTTCTAACTGCCTACTCCAGCTTGCCCGCAACACTGAACCCAATAAACCGTAGAAAATGAATGTGCTTGTTTCTTTTCACCACATTTATCATGGGATGATCTTTCTGTATGAAGCCATTTTTTTTCACTTGATGACAGCACAGAATA
>NC_135434.1:5437500-5452500 GCF_051991255.1 Vanacampus margaritifer
GGTGTGCCAAAAAATGTATTCTCACAAGAATCGCAATTCTCATTTAGTACGATTCAGAATCGATTTTAAATGTCCCAAAAATCGATTTTTAAAAATATATTTTATACTGTCTTGCCTTTGTCTGTGTGTGTCTTTATTTGGAGCGCTCTTCATGTTGTACCCGATTTGGCCACTGAGGGGCAGTGTGGTTCCACGCGGTCTGATACACTGTTAAGTTGTAGCCACATTAGAGAAGTAGAAGGAAAAAGTCCCGATCAAGTTTTTCCGATAAAAGTTGTTTCTTTGCAGTGTGGTGCCG
The DNA here is from genome assembly GCF_051991255.1 of Vanacampus margaritifer. Classification (NCBI taxonomy): domain Eukaryota; kingdom Metazoa; phylum Chordata; class Actinopteri; order Syngnathiformes; family Syngnathidae; genus Vanacampus; species Vanacampus margaritifer. Next base: position 5,437,799 of record NC_135434.1, read on the forward strand.
TTCTTTTGAGTGATAAAAGTGCCGCGAGTAGCGCGCTAATTAGCATTAGCGAGTCAGACCAGGAGTAGATCATTACGATTCCTTCCACATCTATAGATTGAATCAAAAATCATTTTCAATCAAATCATTTTGAATTAAAAAATCGCTCCCAATCGAAAATCGATTCTGAATCGAATCGCAGGCCCCAAAAATCGGAATCGAATCGAATCGTGAGACATTCAAAGATTCCCACTTCTAATATACTGTATATATAACATGAGCTCACCACGACTTGTGTGTAGACCTTCCGAGCAAAACTCTTGTCTTTGAAGCGTGATTCCACCGGAAATGTGTATTTGTTGAGCCAGTCAAGCAAGGGCATGTCCAGAGCTGTCCCAGCGTAGCTGTATTGGGGGGCATGGATGTGGGTGTCCACCATTCCGGGCATGAGGAATTCACTACAATGCAAACGCCATTATATATTATTTGTACATCCCATGTCCACAGTCATTTTTGTTGTATTAGTGCACCACTCACGTGCTGTCTTGGAGTCAATAAAGTAATTGGAATACTTGTGAATTTGTACACTTACTGTTTTTCCAAGTGGGTTACAGATGATGGACTGAATGAAAATTCTTTAGAAAGTTGTTGCAGTTCCTTGTCTTCTCCGATGAAGGCGATCTGACGACAGAAGAGACTTTGATTAATTGGCAAATCATTTGAACAGAAACGCTTACACAAGTGCTCTGGAAAAGATTTTCATGCAATGAGAACCACATTAACGATAACATGAGTTCAGTGAGCGTTTGACGAGACGTTACATCATTCCGAAAACCAATTGATTGCATCGAATCAGACCAAATTGTTCCACTTTAAATCACATGAAAATGTTCTGTCCTTCAGTCTTATTGCACCCCATGTAGAGATTCATATTTTTTGGGAGAGATGCACGCCCCTAAAACACATAGCTTAATACCAAAAAGTACCACAAAGATATCAAATACTTAAATTTACTGGTACAGTACTAACAAAATGTAATGCTAATACTCAAAATATTACATTATTATAGAGACATAACAATTAATAAGAATAAAATAACACTAAATACTAGGGTGGGAATCTTTGAATGTCTCACGATTCGATTTGATGCCGATTTTTGGGTCTGCGATTCGATTCAGAATCAATTTTCGATTAAAAGCGATTTTTTTTTAAAATTCAAAATGATTTGATTGACAATGATTTTTGCTTCAATATATGGATGTGCAAGGAATTGTAATGATCTACTCCAGTTTGACTCGCTAATGCTAATTAGCGCGTTACTCGATTACAATTTTTAAAACGGAATTAATCGCATGACTTCACTAGTTAACACACGATTAATCACAAATGTTATATATATCTGTTCTAATACAAAAAAAAAATCTAGGTTTTTATACTTCTGTTAACAAAAGTGGGAATTTTTTTTTACGTCAATGGCAGTGAATGAGTTAATAATCCGTTAACAGGGCACAAACAACCCTTCACACTCATGCAAAAGGATAACAATAATAATAATATTAATAATAATAATAATAATACCTTTCCGTCGGCATGAACTCCAAGTAGTGCATCTTCCAGGATCTTCACTGCTTCTTCCTGGGTGGCATGGATCAAAGTCCCCCTGAAGACGCGCTTCCTCGAAGAGGCTCCGTCCGGGTTCGCCATCACGACCAGCGCATTGACACGCACTCGAGCACACACCTGCAGCGGACTGCGCCTTTAAGTCGTGTGTCTCCTTCATCAACGCGGCAACGCGTGTGGTAGGGAGGAGGGGGTGGTAGGGAGGGAACGCACCTAATCGAAGAGGAAACGCTCAGCCAATCGGAGCGCGAGGAGGAGCAGGGTGCGCGGACTCGGAAGTTTGTCCTGTCGTGTCAAACAAAAACTCGCACCAAACAATAGCGGAGGCAATAACAGAGACACAATATTAGGTACACTTGCACAATGTAACGCGATGCAAAAGGCCTACATCACTATATATATATATATAAATAAAAATAAAAGGATTAAAAAATATTATAAAATAAATAGTCCTACACCATAGTCATTGCTATTAATAGAGCAATGTTTTTTTTATTTATTGTTTGTCTGACAACACATTCAACTGCCTTTTCACAATTGTTTACAAATGATTCATTTATGTTTTGTTATAATTTATTATCTTATCTTTTTTTTTTACATTAGTTTAAAAAGATTTTGATAAAGTCATTAGAGCATATTGCAAAGCCGTTTGAATATATTTGTAGAACGTAGGAGGCTAAAAAATCCCATAATCCCTCAAAAGAATTTGTCTAAACTATTAATAGTTTAATTGTCAAGAGTTGATTTATTATTTCATTGTAAAAATAATGTGTAGTGTATATTTTCACATTTAAAATGTCAGAATGAACGAGAACTGTTTTTCCGACACAATTACATTTTCAAGAACGCCATGCATTGCAATTGTAGGGAGTGCATACAGTCACATTACATCACATTATTTTGAGGGAATTGAGATTGGGTCGGTTTGTGATCTCACTCATATGAAGAGGTTACTTCAGGCAATGAACTGCTTGCTCTTGGAACTTCCTTATTTGGATGGTGCCTGAAACTCAGTTCCTCGGGGGTATAGTCTTGCATTCTTTAGAGCGTCCCGTCTGTTTTCCATGTCTCTCTGCTCCAACACAGCTGACTCATATTATCAGATCATCAACAAGCTCTGTAGGAGCCTGATAATTAACTCACTCACTGCCATTGACGGCTATAGACGTCAAAAATTCATTTCAACTCCACGCCACTGTCCTGCCTGTCTTCCATGTCTCCCTCCACCAGCACAGCTGATTTGATGAACAGGATCATTAACTCATTCACTGCCATTGACGGCTATAGACGTCAAAAATGCATTTGAACTATTTCTATTAGTTTAACATTTTTTACACTTTTGGTAACAAGAGTATGAAAAACTAGATTTTTTAAATTTTATTTTACATTTAGGACAGAACATGATTAATCGTTAGTTAACAATTGAAGTCATGCGATTAATTACAATTAAAAATTGTAATCGCCTGACGCGATAAAAAAAGTTAGAATCGTAATTAATTGCATGACTTCCCTAGTTAACTCATGATTAATCACAAATGTTATATCTGTTCTAATAAACAATAAAAAAAATCTAGGTTTTCATACTCATGCTAACAAAAGTCGGAATAAATGTTAAACTAATAGAAATAGTTAAAAAAAAAAATTGACGTCTATAGCAGTCAATGGCAGTGAATGAGTTAATGATCCTGTCCATCAAATCAGCTGTGTTGGTGGAGGGAGACATGGAAGACAGGCAGGACAGTGGCTCCAGAGGTTTCCCTTCCCCAACACACCTGAATCAGATGATCAGAATCGTTATCAGGTTTCTGCTGCAGAGCCTGCTGATGAGCCGGTCCTTTGAATCAGGTGTGCTGGATGAGGGGAACCTCGACAACATTCAGGACTGCGATCTTTGAGGACTGGAGTTTGAGTTCTATGCTGTAACATTTAAGGTTCCTTAGCAATGATGCCGTGTAAAAAAAAATGATACAGAGCAGCTTCACTACAAAATTCATTTTATTAATGAATTTGAGGAATAGTGGTTATTTAAAAAACACCCACAACCAGTTCAAATGCCGGGTTTTTGTGATAAATTAAACCAAGAATAAATCATTTCAAAACGTTGTATTTTATGTTTACTGAGCTACTCTCTAATGAGAGGTAAATGTATGTTGCCCAATTCATCTTAAACTGTACTGCAATATATTTTATTTGGGTGACTTTTTGTGTGCTACTTTGCAGCTGGACTGTTATTTGGATATCAACTGCAAAGGACTGTTCAGAAAATGGGCATAAAAAAAACAAACATTTGTGAGTGGATGAGTGACCAGTTACATGATTTAGCCAGTGTTCAGTACAAATATGCTCGGGTTAGAACAGGGGTCACCGAAACAGAAACAAAAATGTTGGTTATCTGTTTCCAACGTGATAAATCATTGTGGATAATTGTGAGAAATCATTAACTCATTCACTGCCATTGACAGCTATAGACTTTAAAAAAAAAAGTCATTTCTTTTAGTTTAACATTTTTTCCACATTTTTGTTAACAATACTATGAAAACCTAGAATTATTATTTTTTGTACATTTAGAGCAGCAATTTGTGATGAATCGTGAGTTAACTAGTGAAGTCATGCGATTAATTACGATTACAAATTTTAATCGCCCGATGCCCCTAATTTTTAATAATCTTTTCTTTCAAACAAAAAAAAAACCTTTTTTTTTTTTTTATAATCTTTTTTTATTTTAAGAAAAGACTATTAAAAATTAGGGGCGCCAGGCGATTACAATTTTTAATCGTAATTAATCGCATTACTTCACTAGTTAACTCACGATTATTCACAAATTTTATATCTGTTCTAATGCAATAAAAAAAATTCTAGGTTTTCATACTCTCGTTAACAAAAGTGGGAAAAAAATGTTAAACTAAGAAATAGTTCTTTTTTTTTTCCCAGGAGAGCTCAGTATTGTTTGACATCATCATTGCTCTCCTTTTTTTTTTTTTAAAAACAAATTAAAAACAAATTTAATATATATATTTTTTAAATATATATACATATATATATATATATTTTTTTTTTTTTTGTATGTGGGTGAGTATGTGTATGTGCGTGTGTGTGTGCGTGCGAGCGTGTGTGTATTTCATCAGTTCACCTAAAGCCCATTAAAAAAAAATCCCATACTAATAATATAATATAATAATAAATTACCAAATGCAGAAACATCAATGTAAGTTATCACGATGTAGTGGCTCTCGCTAACAGACAGAATTAAGTAACCAGAAAGAAGAAAAAAAATAAGAAATAGTTCAAATGAATTTTTGACGTCTATAGTCGTCAATGGCAGTGAATGAGTTAACATGATCAGTGTCTTCTGTAATAGATAAACATAATTAAAGATATCGTGAGCATTATTTTTAGAAGGCTGAATCAAACTGCATGGTAGCCCTCGAATGAGTGCTTAGTTTTAGAAAGGTCGATGACCCCTGGGTTGGAACAACATGAATGCGGGTCAACGTCATTCATGGTCATGGTAGTGAGCGCGTGAGGTAGACATCACATGTTCGTTTTGCCATTCGTGTGAGCGCAATGATTCTCCTTTGAGGAAGGAAAGAGACGGAATCCTGTGAGAATGACATCAGCGTCACATGATGAATGATCGAAAGTCGAGACAAGTCCGCGTGCAATTGAATGCAAATAAACGCAAGAAAAATGAGAAACGGCTTGTTGTGCAAGCCAGCTGCGGAAAGGATTATATGAACATTGGATGGGCTTGTTTGAACAGCAAAACGGGATTTAAAGGTTAGAGTTTGCAGTCTTAAAAAAAATAAAAATACAAAACATGTCGACAGCAGGATATGATTGAAAATATCTTACGACAATCATGGCACGTGTACTCTCACTCTGCTAGTCCTGGCTACAGCACGCAGCTCCATCGTGCTGATAAGGTTTCTTAAACTCAAAAATAACTAAAAAAAATAAATAAAAAGAAGGAATTGGACAGTTGAATGTTGATTTCCGATGCCACCGCCAAAGTCGTTCTAGGTAAGTTAATCGCCTCGCTTCTATTTTTAATTGATTGAAAGGGCACATTCCAAACTCAACATCAAACCGGTAACGTTACGTGTTTGGCATCTTTCCAACATGAATAAGCCATGCTAGCAATTTACCAGCCTTGGTCTAAAGGTCAGTTTACAGTCCACATTGAAGTGTCGCTACATTCAAATTTTGGCTAGCAGCAGACAGCACCGCTAACATTTGACCAAATTCCAATTTATAGCTTCTCCTAATGGAAGCTATTGATGATCAGATGCACAAACTAGAAAACAGAACTACATCTGGCTTTAGTACTTCACTTCAAAAGGTCAAACTCCTTTCGTATTCAACTGCCCTTTGTGCTCGCATTGTGAAGGTCGTAACTCGCCTGTTTTCTGGGCTTGGTCATGCGACCGTTCACGATGCAAGGCCGAAGGCAGTTTGACGTCAGTTTTAGTCTTCAGCCGCAGAGGGCGGAATTGGACAAAATGGCCGCCCCCAATGATGAATGAAAATAGATCTTAGATCTAGTGTCTTTAAAGCCTAAATCAGGTGCAATTTTTTATTTTTTTTGCAATATGGTCTATGTCCCCCCAGAAGCTAAAACACGATATCCTGATTAATATTGCATTTGTGGAATGAGCATTTAGCAAAATAATCCACAAGTTTTTATCCATCCCATGGGGCTGCCATTTTGTCCTGGACCGCCACCTGCTGTCGACCTTGTGCTCGCATTGTGAAGGTCGTAACTCGCCTGTTTTCTGGGCTTGGTCATGCAACGTTCGCAATGCAAGCCCGAAGGCAGTTTGACGTCAGTTTTAGTCTTCAGCCGCAGAGGGCGGAATTGGACAAAATGGCTGCCCCCAATGATGAATGAAAATAGATCTAGTGTCTTTAAAGCCTAAATCAGGTGCAATTTTATTTTTGCAATATGGTCTATGTCCCCCCACAAGTCAAAACACAATATCCTGATTAATATTGCATTTGTTGAATGAGCATTTAGCAAAATAATCCACGAGTTTTTATCCATCCCAGGGGGCTGCCATTTTGTCCTGGACCACCACCTGCTGTCGACCGAAATTGGCATCGAGGTGTCCACACTTTTTTTTTTAATTACTAAGAAAAGTGCTGTACACATTTGTATTTAGATAAAACATTGGTACAAGGCCACATTAGGCATTTGTGTTTATTTGGCTAATTCTTGCTACATATCTGCAAAAACAACAGACAAGGATATCTTGTATGATGTACTAATTGATTGAGGCTTTTAATAGTGGGACACATTTTTCCTGAATCAGCTGCAAGGGTACACAAATGGTTAACGCATCCGCCCGACCTTAAAGTTTTAGACTAGGATTCAAATCTGTGTTTTAGCCTTCCTGTGAGGAGTTGGGTGTGTTTTCTCCTGGAATTCAGTCTTCTTCACACATTCCAAAAACATGCATGCGAGGTTCATTTAAGACTCTAAATTGTCCTTAGGTGGGAATGTGAATTTATTATTTGTCCACTTGTCCAATCATTTACTTTGTGATTTTCACTGTCGACACAAAAGGAGTTTCGCTCTTTGTCATCTTTGTTACTGATTGGCTAACTTGATCTTCATCTTCCTCACTGAAGTCTTCATCCTCATCATCATCAAAGTCAACATCACTGTCCACGTTCCCTATGTCCTTTTTGCTTCCCTTGTCTTCTTCTTTTTGGTCCAGATCAGAGTTAAATCTGTAACAGTGGCAGATAATTCATCATCATCATCATCACCACCACAATTGTTGACATGACATCCTGTCAACAATTAACTTATAGATTTAGATTATAGTTCTCCACCAGTGTGTTTGTGTGTGACATAATTACACGTTGTTGTTTTTTGTGTGTGCCCACAAAGTATTGTTGTGTTGTAGTGGTATCGGCAGAGGCCCCGATACTGCATTAAAACAGTGGTATCGGTGAGTCCTAACAACTAACATGCCGATGGCATTATTTCCGATGCTAATATAAGACTTTGGATGCAGCATTTTGTGTCTTGCTCATGCACGATATTCACTGACATGTGACATGTTCACTGCATCCTATTGGCCCTTGAATGATCTGAACCAATGGCAGGACAGCGTTTTCATGTTGAGAAAAAAAAAAGACGACTTAGGTATCGGTACGGTACCGCAAAGCTGGATATCGGAATTGGTATCGGGGCCAAAAAACAGTATCGGAACAACACTAGTTAAAATGTGATTAAACAGTATCGGAACAACACTAGTTAAAATGTGATTTCTGACTCAAAAACTAACTTTTTTTCTAGGGATGCTCCACACCACTCCAGGGAGCGCTTATGAGATCAAACGTGTAATGAAGGTCTGGTCGAATAATTATACACTTACATGGCGAGTGTGATTTACCCCCCCCCCCCCCCCCCAAAAAAAATTTTTAATACTCATTTACTGAATGGTGCTTGGGTGCCCTTCAGGTGGTCATAAGAAAGTGTGAGTCCCCCCCAGCCTCGGTTACATAAAAGTTAGAAATTTTGGACTCAAAAACGAATCTGTTTATCTAGGGTGCTCCAGTGCCCTCCAGGGATGTCTTGTGAAATTAAAAACATTGTGTTGGTGGTACAATTTCACACTCACAACTTGTTTCACGAAACAAAAAAGGTTAAAATTATTATTATTATTATTTTTTACTTAGAATGGCCCGTGTTTATCTAAGACAGGGATAGGGAGTATTAAATTGTGATACACAAAAAAAATACCAAATAAAAATAAATAAATAAATCACAGAATAAAATGTTCAAACTGAGCATATTACTACAGTGGCTTTTATTTTTTAATTTTTATCCAGTACAGTACATTTGTTAAGTACGGTTCAATTGCATTTAGCTTTCAACTGCAACAGAGTTGCATTTATTCTTTTAGAAACAGTTTTATTTAGTACATTTTTATGTAACTTGCAATACATTTTAATTGAATCATTAAGTCCTCATTTAAATGATTTAGGGAGAAAGTCAGCCGACGGCAATTTAACAGCATGTAATGTTTAATATTTGTATCATTTATGTTTACTTACATTGCTGTCGTTACCTGGTTATGTCATTTATATGATATTTGTGTTTGAAGTGTACATAGACAAAAAAATCTGTTATAGGCAAGGATTGGGCAATTCATCCTACAGTCAGCGATCTAGTGAAAGGAGCTTTGGTGCTACTTTACTCCCTCTATTGTCAAGTCAAAGGAACTGAACTGTTATGGGGCAACTCGTGCCCACAGGATGGCAGCCTTTCCAAACAATAAACTGCTTATCAAGCAGGACAAATTTAATCCTCTGTTAGCAGAAACTCCGCTAAAATGCAGCGACAACAACAATATCATTTTATGGTATAATTTTATTTGATCATGTCTAATTAAGCTGCAGTACACTACTACTCAGACATACAAAATTGTCTTAATTCTATGGAGACCGAAAATATTATATTTAGTTATGCATTTGTGAATAGTCGAGGGGTACTTACGGGATGACAATGTCCTCTTTTTTCCCACACTTGCAGCATATTTCCAATTGAAGAGAGCAGGGTTTACAAATGACATAATAAGCATCCTTCACAGTCTTCTGAGAACACTTGACACTGAAATAGGAAAGCATGTGCATATATTCTTGTCATTCAGGTAGACACTTGTTGCTTTTCATCTGATTGTTTTAGATTTATGACCTAGATTATTATTATTTTTTAACCATACAATTAGGTACTGTAATTTATTATGACATTTACGAACAGCGTTCATACTAATTTTCAAAGTACTTGTAGTCTTGAACATTGACATTATACTTACCATTTTCGGGGCTGCGTTAGACTTTTGTATTTGTTGTACTTGACTTTCCACTCAAGAACCTCCTTGCAGCGTTGACAGAGTCCATCGTGGATCTTGGCATTTGCCCTCTACGTTTAAAACACGTATAAAAACACATTTTACACAAAGCTACTGAAAAATAATAATAAAAAAAGACTTCATATCAGCGACTCGTGCATTCAATGCAAGTGTATTGCAGTCCAGGAACAAAAACCACTCGATGGCCTGGTAAACAACAAGTCTTACCTTTACTTGTGCACTCGCTCCATATTTATCATTTTTGAAGGCGGTGGTGTTTTGGTACTTTTGAGGTCGCGAACGAGAAGTGTTACCCTTCTGTGAACTCATAGCTAATTGTCACTATTACTGTAATGACACATGGTACGGTTTTGTGATCTAACTACACGCTACAAGGGATCTGACCCAGAAGATGTTTGACCCGGAAGTAGTTTTCCTTCGAGACAAAACTGGGCGTTTGTCGCCATCCACTGGCGCATCACTCGAACGGTTCTTTGTCATTTCTTTAATGTACTTTATTTTAGTCAACTTCACTGTAACAAAAACAAAAAATAATCCTGAAAAAGTAATGAAAAGATACATAAATTTTTCGTTAAAAAATGTCAGTTTCGCCAATATGGGTTGTTGGTTCTTGTCAACGTCATTCAAAACGTCATTAACCACCACTCATTGACGACGGATACGCCTATTTAATACCCACAAGCGCTCCGATTGGTGGACTCATCCTGTGAATGCGGCTACAATTGGTCTACCCAGCTGTCAATCACCGCCCTTTATCCGCTCGGAGGCAAGATAACAATCTGAGCGGCGATGTCTCATGAGTCAAGTGATACTGGTGTCAACTGCTTGTTAATACCTAACACGGTCTGATGCCAAACCGCAAATAAGTTGTTATATCTGCCACCGTTTTCTGTTCATCCATGTCGCTTTCAAATCGTGTGGAATTTTATGTTAATCGACTTGGTTAACATTCGGAATCCTATGTTGAGGAAACCGAGCGGAGGGAGGAAAAGGAACCGTGACGGAAGCTGCCTGAAGTGGAGGACGAAGCGTTTCAAACGCGAGTGACTTGACCACACAACATCGCCAATCAACAAGACGGTCGAACAACATCGAGGTGATACTCCGTATTTTGGGATAGCATTTTTACATCTCCCGGTCGTCTAGAAGAAGAAGAAACACTAATTGGCTTGACGACAATAACAAAGGTATCCTCTGAAGACTGGAAGGGAAACACATCAGACATCCAGGTAATGTCACAGACCGACCTCCTTATCTTTTGTTTTTGTTAAAATAATAATAATTAAAATAAATAAATAATCACGCACACATATAGGTGTGTATCGCTAATCACAACTGACGAGTCACTGCGACCTAAACCAACCAGTTTAGAATCAGTGTATGCTCGCTCCTTCCTGCCTTTCCCACCATTTTAGAGTATCCGGCAATGCACCACTAGCAGGACTCGCTTTTTGGCCCACGAGCCGGGGAGACGGTGGCTAAATGTGAAAACTAACAACGTCCTCCCTCTATGTATTTAGCAGCTTTGAGATGATGCCACATGACCCTTCACTAGACCATACCAGGTGGCATTAATGAGGTACAACTAAATTAAAGCAAATGCAGAACCCCTGTGTAATTATAATGCACCAGCACCCCTCCTATGCAAACCCTCCATTTAATTGCGAATCAATAGGCTTGATTCTTTGCCAGTTATAATTTGAAACCTTTGCCCCTCCGAGCTATCAAGACCTCATCTGGTTTGCAAAGTGATGATTTTTGAAGTGACAATTGGCACCAGAACCAAACATAGTTTATTAAGCAGAGATTGAGCGCTCTCACGGATTTTATAAACCGATTTTTTTTTTTTAAATGACAGGTACCTCACACAATGATGTTTTATTTTACTCAAATATTGTTCAAAAATACAAACTTGCAGCATGATTTCGCTCAATTGCAATTTTAGCATCCAACCAATTAACTACATGTTTTTGTAACAATATTGCCACACATTTTTCTTAAATGTAGCATGTAACAAAAGGCATTTCAGTTATGATGATGATTGGTCCCGGCCTTAATCGACCCACATCAAACTATATCTTCGCAAACAGTCACTAGTCTGCTTCCTCTAACCAGAAAGTCTGTCATGGTACAATAACTGACGTGTGAAGAGGCGTCATGATGCAAACTGCTGCGAAAATTCAACACTACAGAATAATCCTTTAGTGATGTCTGATAATCAGGCCTTTGCTGACTTAAATCGAAAGAAGCTCAAAAGGATAAAATTCAGCCTAATTACTCGTATGAGTGTACCCAGGACTGCCCATTGGATCCCCCCAAGCAAAACTTCATCTGTAATGTTAGCATTTTAGCATAGTCATCCATCCAACCATTTTCCATAGTCCTCTTTAGGGTCGCGGGTCAGCTGGTGCCTATCACAAATAACTTCTGGTGTTTCTAAAAAAAAAAATTCTTTTTTTTTTTTTAACCTTAGCTAACACTAATGGGTAACAGCTCACCCCACATTTTTACATCACCGCAACCATAATAACAAACTTACAACAAACAAACTTATTATTGCTGTTATTAGGTCTATACCTAATGTTGTGGCCAGTTAATGTTTTTATTTTTATTTTTGCATTACTGTACATGGCTGGGTTAAAAAAAAAAAAAAAGTGGGGGTGGGGTTAATGCTCACATGATTATGGGACAAGCATTGGCCTGAAGGCATGTGGCAAATGCTACAGAAAAGCTTTCACTCCTATCTGAGACATGCAGTCAAGCACAAGAGCAGAAACGACCTCATACTCTCTGAATTGCATTGACGCCAATTTGACAAAAGCACGGTAAAATCTTTATTCCTTTACATACAATTGAGTGATCAATTTCATCACAAATATGAGATGATAATGTTTAATGAATGGCCCACGTTTAGCTGCAAGGGTGTTGGCATAGCAGGAAGTAATATCATAGTTTCCATTATGCATCAGGACAATGACAAGGTTGACAACGCCATGTCATTTCTGCACAACACATCACACAGCGTTTAATTACGAAGGGACCGTTTAAGAATACATTGGAAATGACGTGCGAAATGTACGGCGCCTTCCCGGAAGCTGCTGTAGCATCTCGACCAACCAGATTTGTTGCCAACAAACTGCGGCGTTAATCGTAATTGCAGGCACCTCTGCTTCTTCTGGAGCATCAAATAAGTCAAGAGGCAGCCATAGGTGGGGTCCAGGTGCTTGGCTGACTGATACCGGATTGCTTGTAAAGCCTTGAGGCAGACAGGGAAGTTGCTCTATTTACAGATGGGGCCTTGTCCTTATCGAACTGCTTCAAGTGAGCCATGCATCTCCAAAATGGCGGCCAAACTTCCATTTCCTCTTCACAGTCCAAACCTCTACTTGACGAGTTTTGTTCAGCCCTTGTGTCACTTATACAAATCCGCACGCCTCCTCAACTGAAAATACATTTTGGTGCTTTTCCTTTCTTTAGGCGGGTATAATATTTCATACTAAATTAATTTAAAGGGGAAGTCAACCACATTTTTATTTTTATTTTTAACAATAATATGTTCTATGTAGCCCCACTGGTCTAAATATGGTATTCTGGTTAATATTGCGTTAGCGGAATATGAGTTAAGCAGCAAATTCCAGCCGTTTTTATCCATCTCATGGGACGGCCATTTTGCCACTTGCTGTCGACTGAAGATGACAACAGCGTTGCTCAGGTCTCAGGCAACGACCAATCACAGCTCACCTGTTTTCTGAAGCTGAGCTGTGATTGGTTGTTGCCTGAAACCTGTCCAACGTCGATGTCATCTTAAGTCGACAGCAAGTGGCAATATGGCCGCCCCCCCTAAGATGGATAAAAACGGCTGGATTTTGCTTCATAACTCTTATTCCACAAATGTAATATTAACTCTTTGACTGCCAGACGTTTTCAGAAAAGGGATGCCGTGGTTGCCAGCCGATTTAAGCATTTTTGACTGATCTTTCAAGGTCCACAGAAAAATATGTGTTTGGACTATGGAAACGCACATACTACCAAATGAAATATTGGACTCTCATCTTTCATCAGAAAAAAAAGTTTGTTTCTACCTTATTCCGTTTTTCAGTAATCAACAATAGAAAATGGTTAGTTTCACCTCGGTTTTAAAAAAAACGTCTTTTAACGTCTTTGGCACTCCTCCATAGGATTTTACTAAACGTTATTTAACGTTTTTGGCAGTCAAAGAGTTAATCAGAATGTCATGTTTAGACTAGTGAGGTCACATATAGCATATTATTGTCAAGAAATGTTTAAGGTTGACTTCTACTTTTTAAGATTTGGGGCTTAAGCCAAAGTGATGATAGAAGGAAGCTAAATAAGCAGTTCTCTACTTTAATGTTTGTCAATGAGGCGTGTCAGAAAAGTTCCAGAAATATTTCAAGCCCCAAACTACCAGTTCCCACCCCTTCAATGCGGGCCAGACAATCAACTAGCACATCTGAGGAAAACTTGTACAGTAGTTTGAATTTGTCCTGGCACTTTTCTGACACACTTTATGTGAGATCAGTCCAAAGTGAAATGATCTGCCGCATGGTCTTTTTCCTAAGACAAATCTTCCCCGTTTTTCAAGGATGAACCACCTGTCCTTCAGCGAGCTTTGTTGCCTCTTCTGCTGCCCGCCGTGCCCCAGCAAGATAACGGCCAAGCTGGCCTTCCTCCCCCCAGAGCCCACCTACAGCCTGATGTGCGACGAGAGCGGCAGCCGCTGGACGTTGCACCTGTCCGAGCGCGCCGACTGGCAGTACTCGTCCCGCGAGAAGGAAGCCATCGAGTGCTTCATGACGCGCACCTCCCGGGGGAACCGCATCGCGTGCATGTTCGTCCGCTGCTCGCCCAGCGCACGCTACACGCTGTTGTTTTCCCACGGAAATGCGGTGGACTTGGGTCAGATGAGCAGCTTCTACATCGGTCTGGGTTCCCGGATCAACTGCAACGTGTTCTCCTACGACTACTCCGGTTACGGCGCCAGTTCTGGGAAACCCTCGGAGAAGAACCTGTATGCCGACGTCGACGCCGCCTGGCAGGCGCTGCGCTCACGGTAAGAAAGCTTGAAAGTGATGGATGGATGTTGGAGTGAGCCTCAAACACTGATTGGATGTTGCGTCAGCTACACCAGCACAAAGGCTGTATTAAAAACAATTCGAAGGTGGTGTCTGATCGGTGCTGGATTTCACTTTCCTTTCTTTT